>NW_004524809.1:493396-521077 GCF_000260255.1 Octodon degus
GACAGCTAATCACCTCCAGAGGGCTGAGGTGTGGCTCTGTGGTGAGTACATGTCTAGCATGGCTTCCATGTCCAGTACTTTAAAGTCAGTCAATCAATCAATCAATCAATCAATCAATCAATCATCACCTAAAGTGAATTCAGCAATCTTGGGTAAAAACACTAGCCTGTCACCATCTGAGCAGGCAGGCTCCCTGAGGAAGGGAACAGGCTTGCTATTCATATTGTATGTACCTCACATAACTGGCTTCTGCTCTCACGTGAATACAGATTCAGCACCATGTATTATAGTAGTGATTTTACTGAATGATAAATGAGAACATGGAATGGTTACGTATCCTGTTGTGCAGATCCGGATAGTGTGTTAGGGAAAAATGAGTTGACATGTTCTCAAAATGCCTGTTTAACTGTGGAGGCATTATAGATAGATGCTACCTGATTACAAAAATGAAAGTAGGCTTTCATAATAATAGGCCAACAAATAGTAGATGAATAAAATAAGTTGTGTCTTCTTAAAGTTGTGTCTTATTAAAATAGTTCTCTTTCAACATGTAAGGGATGATGTCAGGCTTTGGACAATTAGGCAATATTTCATGGGCACTTTCCCCACTTTTCACATGTCTGTTTCACATGAATGAGACTGAACCCTGTTACTATCTTATGGCTACTGGTGGAAAGTCATGTTTTTTCACTGCTCTTTTTTTTTTTTTTTTTTCCTGTTTGTGACACTGGGATGGAACCCAGGGTCTGGCGCCTGTTAGGCAAGCGCTCAGCCATCAAGCCGCAGCTTTAGTGTTTCACCTCTCTTGAAGAAAACAACCAACAAGCAACCCAAACATGCACATTCTAAGATTTCACAGGACTTGGCAACCTAATAACTATCATTTCCTAGTTCCTCTAATGTAAAGAAGGGGCAACCCTGCACCAATACGAAGTAATTTTTCTTTCTTTCTTTCTTTTTTGAAGTGATTTTTCTGTGAAGGAAATTTTTCAGATCATTTGTAAAGGACATTTAAACATTTGCCTTGGTTTCTTCCCAATGCAGAAATGAGTGAAACCCCACAATCTCCCTTTCTAGCTGCTTGACACCCTGAAGTCTGAAGTGACACCACAGGATGTGTTTGCTGGATGCCTGTTGATACTGTGACCCAGTAGGCTAGTTGACATGTGGACCACAGGAGAGGTGACAGGCATAGACACACTTTTTGCCCTTCTCTGCTTTGTTGTTTCTTGAGACAGGGTCTTGCTGTAAAGTTCAGGCCGACCTTGAATTCACTATAAAGCCTAGGCCAGCTTTGAACTTCCAGTGATCCTCCTGCCTCAGCCTCCCAAGTGCTAAGATTATAGGCATGTACTATCACACCCAGCATGGTGACCCCTTGGTACTAGCTTTAGCCTGTCTGAGCAGTGGTCCAGGCTTTGATTCTATGCTTCCTTCCAGCTCCTAGCTCCCCACTGAACGTCTGGATGTGGAGGCTTTACTCTGAGCTGTCTGTTGCCTTCTGTTTGCTTCTTGGCCTGCTGCTATCTAGCTTGGGCTGCATTTCAAGGGATGGGAACGTCACACACGGAAGCACCTTTCTCCTGGCTGGATCTGCGGCCCTTCCTTAGTCTCTCCACCATTCCCTCAGCCTTTACCTCTGTGGTTTCTGGTTTCTACTTTCCAGCTCTCCTCTCTTTCTGCTCCCCTGAGCTTTCTGATGGCCCCTGCTCCTCAGCTGTATTCTGTTCACAGCTGGATCTTCTTCCCTTCAAAGCAGGCTCCCAGTGCCTGTGCTCTCTGTCCTGCGTATCAGACACTAACTTTTTCTTCTTTGTCTATTTCTTTAGATACAGATGCTGGCTATCACGTGAATACCTCAAACCCTATTAAAACTAAATCTTAAAAATCTCCTCCAACAACCAAGATGCCTGTCACCTGAAGAATGGATGAAAAAGATGTGGTGTTTTTATACAGTGGAGTACTACTCAGCTGTAAAGAATGATAAACTCGAAGACTTTATATAGATGCCACTTGAAGATATACTCATAAGTGAAATAAGCCAGACCCACATATGTAAAGTAAATATTGTGTAGTCTCCCTAGTATAAGAACTCAAAGGAAGAAATAAAAATAGAAAGGTATAACACAATTAAAAGGAAAGTGAGTACTTCAGGATTAGTTAAAGAAGAGAGGGCAAGAAGAAAATCTAGAAAACATGACAGGGGCAAAGTCATACATTTATATGCACAAGATGGGTAAGGCAATGGTCCTGAGAAACTTCAGCATGTTTCTGAAAATAGCAGTTAATAGGTAGGTTTCTCACCCTGACTATATATGTTGATACCTGTGAACTAAGCAACTGCACTAAAGAAAGCAATGTGTAGTGGTAGGATCATGCTTGGAATGCCTGTCATTCTGGTCTTCTAATTACATACTGCTTGTCATGACATATCAATTACAGCCATACTGTCTCTCAAGAAAATGTTTGTTTAAAGAAAAAAGGGTAATAAATGAAAACATGAGAAAAAAAAGTCACAGGACTGTCCTGCTACAAAGCTGTATATTGTTAGATTTCTAAATTTCTGTGTAAAAATATGTAAATTCTTATTCTTATTTTTAAAGTATTTTTTGTCTTTTTAATCTTTTTTCTTCATATTCTGGCGGGACTCAAAGTTTAACATATCACACTTGATGGAAAATACCTGTTCCATGTTGTGTCTAAGGTGTTTGACAATTAGACAGATAGTGAGGTTAAGCTCAACTGCCTATGTTATAGGGTAATAATATCATTAAGCTTCTCCTTTGGATGCTTAACAATCTAAGTTTGCAGACCAAAAATTAAAGAAAAAGAAGAGCTACAAGGACAGCCAACATTTTGGCCCTAGCCTTTCAAGGTCAGTAAGGACTTAGGACATAGGAGAACCTATAATGTAACATCCTGTAACTCAATTGTGTCCCAAATTTTCTGATCAAAGAGATTATGGGGCCACAGAGGAAAGTAATCAGTGATGTAAAGTATGCCTAAGGAGAGTCACATGGAGAGAAAACATTCTCTCAAGCTTTCACAGAGAGCAAATTGGTCAAGCAATAGCCATGACTCATCCACATGGCTGACACTGACAAAAAATCTATAAACTGAATCCTGAGGGGATTTGACTGATCTTATCAGATGTAAAAGTTACATTTCTTTTTATATAGGTCTTGCTCTTTCTTGGTCTTAACCATCCAGTGGAAAAGTATAAAAATGAAGTGTAAAAAAATAAAGCCATATTAATACGCTGAGCTGTGAAAGGCTCAAGTCAACAACTTTGGACATTGATAGTCTTATGGAAAATCCACTACTATTATGGATTATTGGACTACATTGTGATATTTTGCTGAATTCATGTACATACAGTATTTAAATGACAATGGAATGCCATTCTCTGACAAAACTAACCAAAAAAGGGGGATACAATTGAACGACCATTTTGTGTCTGTATACTCAAAATAGTTAGGATAGATATATAGCTCCATTCTCTTAATTCAATGAATAGTGAGGTTTGTTCTAATAGTGTTTGAGACAGGATATCAGGTCTGCATCTTGTACAATGAATAACCACTAAGACAACAATATGCAATGTATTAATTATTGAAAATGTGGTAGTAATCGGCTGTGAAACTGTCTCATTGATATTTGTTTCTCAATAAAAATATTAAAAAATAAATAAAATTTAAAAAAAGAATTTCAAAGAAAAAAAAAATCTCCTCCAACCCAGCCCATCTTTCTGTGTTCCTCTCTTGGTTCACTCATTCTATCACCTCGTGAGGTATTTTGAACAATTTTTCTTTTTTTAGGTGCTTTGACCCAGAGGTCATGGCTCTGAGATTTCTCTCTCTTAAAAAAAAAAGTAGGGGCCAGGGAGATGGCTTAGTGGAATAAGTGTTTCCCTGGCAAGCGCAAGGGTCTATATTTAATCCTCGGTTCCACAAAAAAAAAAAAAAAAAGATTATTATTATTACGACTACTATTATTTGTTTTTTTTCAAGACAGAGTCTTACTAAATAATTCAGGCTTGACTTAAACTCACTAGGAAACCCAGACTGGCTGTGAATTTGCAGCAACCCTGAGTGCAGAGATTACAGGCCACCACCCCTGGTTTCTGAGATTTCTGAGCTCCTTCTTTCTCACTCTTCTAGGTAATTTTCTTTGACACCACTAACAAGATCCTGTTGTGGGCTCCAGTGTTGGCCTGCAAAGGCTCAGTACATCAGGTGGGAGCCTGTGGCCAGGAGGTCTTTTCACCTCCTGGGGGCTGTGATGCAAGCAGAGAGAGACAGGAAGTGCTGAGGTCTTAATATTCATCAGGGCGCTGTCCATTGACCTCACTTCCTTTACCAGGCCCCACTTCGTAAAGGTCCCATCACCTCCTAATAGCATGAGCCTTTCAGGGATTTTGGAGAGCAAAACCATAGCAAAGGATTTTTTTTTTTTTAAATAAGTAAAACTTAAACATTTAAACCTATGTGACAGTCAGGGCCCCATTTCCTAATATGCATGCACTACTGTTTGCAAGGCTTGGAGATAACCACTTTAAAAGTGCTGAGCTCTACAAATCTGTGAAGCCATTTCTCCAGATTTTTATGAAGCCACTGACAAACTTTCTAAAAAAGCTGTCAGCAGTTAAAACAAGAAAAGAAAAAAAGCCCACATCATTTATACCATAGGACACCCCAATCAGCAAAATTAGATTTGCTAATTTTTAAACTTATGAAAAGCACTATGTTAATCAAATGTCAATGTTATAAAAAATGACTGAATGACTAATAGACAATGCCAATTTTTTCTACTTTAGATAATGTCTAAACTACATTTCCCCTAAACTTATTATTTAGTTCATATGTGGAAAGCAACTCTGAAATATTCGCTCATCAAAATTCTTAATGATTAAATTACTTTATTAAAATAAGAGGATATGTTTCAAAAATACAATTAATATCAGGGACTGGAAGTAGGCCTGTAAAACAGGAACAAGTACAGGGCACAACTATGACAATACATACAAGTATCTATGGCTTGCCCAAGTGACACTCTGCATGATGGGATTCCCCCCAGGACAGCAGCTGGGGCACAGTCACTTAGTAGGTGCCCCTCTTGGGAGCCTGGGTTGTGGCCCCTTGCTTCTGCTTCATTTCATTTTGAGCTTTCTTCGGAAGGTGGTGTCTAGACTGTGTACAGAGTTGACTGTGTTTGGGGTGACTCAGGAAGACTTCTGAGCACCCAGTGGGGCTGACCTGTGGTCTAGAAATGATGGATTTTCAAATGCCCAAAATATTTGCGAATGTGTTTATCTTGATGACTTACAGGAAGATTGCAACCCAACAATTGTTTCCAATCACATCAAAATCCATACATCACCAGGATGCCTTTTTTTTTTTTTTTTTAAAAAAAAAACAACCCAATGCTGAAAACATCTGAGAAATAATGTCTTCTGAAAATAGATCTTTGAGAAACAACCGTTTCCAGTGGGAAGGATTATGGAATCCATTCTACTAGCCCCTTGTGGAAGTTCTATCTGGTGAGTGGTGGCTGTGTGCTGCAGTCTAGATTGGGAATGTCCCACAGCCATGTGTTGAAGGTGCCCAGCTTGTGGCTACCTGGAGGCATGGGACCTTCGAGAGGCTAGGACACTCGGTCACTGGGGTGTACCCTGGAAGGGGTTTTAGGGACCTGGGCCCTTCCTCTTCTTCCAGTCCTTGGAGAGTGGGAAATAGTTTTCTCTACTTTGTCCCTGCCATGATGTGTTGTGTCACCACAGGCCCAGAGCAACAGGGTTAGGGACTAGACCAGGGATTAGGCACCTGAAACTGACTGTCTACCAAGATAAGCTTCTCTCTCTGTAAGCTGATTTACTGTAGGTATGTATGACAGTGGCGATGAACTTACCAACTAGCACTTAATAAACAACTTATGCCTTCTGTAACCAAACTGCTTTGGTGTGTACACTGGGACTATATCACACCACAGCCATCAACTCCTTGCCTCAAATTGCTGAATATTTGATCATAATATATAGACTTGACTTGGACAAATAAAAGATATTTTGATAGCACCAAAACATATAGGAGGGAAACTTTTAAACTCAGGCAAGTAGCATGCCAGGTGCCTATCCTTATGGGAAGATTTTAACATAGTCTAAAGGATAGGGAGTGGTGGAAAAGTGAAAAATTCAGTGATTTAGGTTGATTAATAATAAAAAAATCAGACATTTCAGTTGAAAGGATGTAGGGATCACTGATTTCAGTGCTTTTCCAACAGTATTGCTGAGGGCCCTTTGGGCTCTTTAAAGATGACTTTGGAAGCCTTCTTCAAACATATCAAATAATCTGAGTAGAAATCAAACAGCAGAAGTAAGTCACACAGATTGGAAGGAATTTACCTTGGGGTGTGCATTTCCTTGGCATAGTGAGGATAGCTGGATGCTGATTTTCATGTAACATGGAGTAGTGGCTCTGAATGGCCTTCTGATACTACAACCCCATACCATGCCACACACTGGCCAGGGCAATGGATCTCAAACAGTGACTGCAGCCACCTACGAAGCTTATATTTAGATGGTTGCTCCATCAGAGCAACATGCAAAACCAACGAAAAGCCAGCTGCTGAGCTTCCCTGCTTGTGTACAGAGCCCCCGATACCTTCCTTCCTGCACAGCAAGCCCAGTGCTACAACCAGTCTTAGAAGGGATTTTCTTGGACATGTTTGCAACCCTTTAAGGAATGAGTTACACACAATTCTGCTCTTATGAATTTAACTCCTATTTTCTCTTGCTTTTGAAAGAACTAAACACTCTGTCAAAATAGCCCCTTCTCTAAATAGAATATATTTTTACATGAAGTGAAAAAATGGCCTTAGTATCAAGCTCATCATAGGTTATTAATTTCACTTTTCTTAGAGGAGAAAATTATACCATCTACACTGTATAGACTAAGCTTGTTTGGAGTGCTAGGGATGGAACCCAGGGCTGTGTGCATCCTAAGCAAATGTTCTACTACTGTACTGTACCCCCAGCTTCTTAGAAACACTTTTTCTCTGGTGCTGGGGATGGAACCCAAGTTCTCACGGATGCTAAGCATATGTAGTGCCTCGGAACTACACCCAACCTGTAGGTGGGGCTTTAAGTGATACTTGCTTATAAACAATAAGCCACAGGGAGTATATTTTATGTGAATGTGGGGGTTCTGCTTATAAGCAAGGGGAAATACATTTTACATCCATGTGTGTAGAGCCCATGAATACTAGGAATTAGCATTCCCATGGATGTGTGAAGTGATAGATTTCCAACAAACAGAGCATAAACAGCATTAAAAGCAGAACTGGCATGCTTGCTGAGGCTGATTGGGTGCTAATGACCTCAAAGTCAATGATTTCTCCATACGGATGGAACAGGCATATTGCAGCTGGGTTGCATCATCTAAAATATAGCCCTTGACTTGAAAACTTGTCCTTATGTTTTATGAGGCTTGAAATAAGAAGGAAACTAATGGAATTAAACCAGCAAATTATTTTGCAATCAGTGACTACAGTTTCCACAACCACAAAGCAGATGTGGCCAGTTATTGAGGAGAGTTGGACCAAATTCCCACCCTGTCCAGTACCGTTGACAGCTCGACATATAATACATTCTTACCTTTAGAACTGACCCATATTAACAAGTTGGATTTTGCAAGCAAATTTAAAAGAGCAGAAGATCAACCAATAGTGATTTCCAAATATCTTGATGGTTTTTCACTGTGAAAGCCAAACATGTGCAAGGCAACAAAGATGAAATTTTCTTAAAGTTACTGGAGTCCACACAGATGAAGATGACCCTAAAGAGCATCTGTTTACCAGGTCAGTCTTGTAAAAGATGAAAGTAAAAGAAAGAAAAGAATCAGAACTGAGAGGTGGCTCAGTGGAGTGCTTGCCTAGCACACACGAGGCCCTGGGCTCCATCCCCAGTACCAAGGGTGGTGGGGAGGGACAGAAAACAGATATCAAATAAAATGAGAGTTCTGATTTAATTTGATCACTTTGGTATGGTTTTCTTGAGCCCACAATGATTTCTGAAATAAAACAATTGGCTAATTCTTGATTAATATAATACTATCAAGTTATAGCTACATTTTGTTTTGTGGACCAACCAATTAAAACTGATGAAGAATTATTTCTTCTAACAGGCATATCGTCCATGATTTTTATTGAGTTAGCTCTGCAATTCACAAAAACGTAGGTCTTCTCAGGTCTTTGATGTTATTTCACACTCAAATTTAATGGTGTTTTTATGGTGCTAAGGCTCAGACTCAGGGCCTCGTGTGTGCGAGGCAAGCACTCTAACTGAGCTACACCTCCAGCCTCAAGCTGGACATTAGAGACAGCCTCAAGAAGTGCAAAGTTGTGTTCTCTTGTTTCTATGGCTTTAAAGTTTTGCAGAATTCAGAATATTTGCTTTCTTTTTACAAGTCTGCATGTTCTCTGAAATAAAAAATAATGCTATACTCATCTCTGCATAGAAAAGAGAAAAAAGCATACATAAATCTAAATCCTGATATGCCATTTAAAATTCCATATCCAGAGATCTTCATAATTTCCTTATATATGAGTAGACAGAAACTACCAATGCACATAAGAATGATTCCGTTAAAGGAGCATAAAAATTCAGCACAATTGTCGCCACATTCTTTTAAAACACTATGCTTTTTTTTTTCAATATCCCACCGATTTTCAGGTCCCTTCTCTCATCCTTGCAGATGCCAAACTACAGAGAGAGGCAATCGCCACCAAAATCTTGAAGTCACTGATATACATGAGAAATATCTGGTCATGCAATATCCCAAAACCTGGCATTTAGTGGAAAAACTGTATACATTTCCATTAGTGGCCCTGAGCTTCCTGACCTCATGGCTACAATGAGAAAGAGCGTGTGCGATGGTGTCACCTACCGTTATGAGACATCCCCACTGCGAGGCACTTCTGAAAGCGACAGTACTGACATTTATTTCTACTCTTTTTGTGGATCCGACAGTTAAGATCACACCTATCATAAATAAGCTTCAATCGGATGGTCCTCCGGAAGAAACCCTGCAAAGATATATGGGAAAAAGAAGCAACCTTTAAGTCTATGTGACACTGACTTGGACAAGTACCTCTCTGGAACTCAGTTTCTTTGCTCTAAGGTAGAGAATCAGAGGTTCTCCAGTGTCCTTGCTCAGTGTGACCATGTCCAGCTCAGATCAGCTGGTATACCCTGGCTCTCTGTGTGCTTCATTTGCTTGCATTGCAGAGATCTCTGGACTTAATGTAAGCAAGGAATACACCATATAATCAGTTCAGTCTCTCTGCAAACCATCCACACAGCATGCCTGGGCTTTAGAACTGTGCTAAGCAGTTTGGCAAACTTATAATCACTTCCTTCTAAAACACCATCAGGGCCAATAAAAATCTACATGTGGATAATTTTTTGGAATTCTCACTGTTGCATAACTTCCTGCAGAATTCATTTCATTTATTGATGTAGTTGACAGAGTGCCTATCATCACAGCCTACAGACAAGAAGAGATAGCAGGAAATAACTTGAGTAGTAATGTTCAGAAAACCTAGCACAAAATGGCAACACTTTGGGGCTAACATTTGGCTGTTCACTGTATCTTTCTGTGAGAACTGAAAACTTTTCAATAGGAAATGTCTTCTAAAAAAAAAAAAAAAAGGAAATGTCTTCTAACCCCACTCTTGGTGGTTCATATTATTCCTCTTCATCTGTAGTGTGCTCAGTTCTTAATTCCATCATGTGGATCTAGTCCTATTTGGTACCAAAATTCCTGACTTAGTTCCCTCTGTCAATGCACTCAGGTTTTCTGCAGAGCCTACCCTTCAACATATTTGGGGATTTGGGACCGAAAGTGTTTTGGATTCTTGCAGATTTTGTGTTATCTGTACATGTGCACTTTGGAGAAGAAACCCAAGACTACACATGAAACTTTACATCATCTTAAACTGGAAGATAATATTACACCGTATTTTTAGGGAGCATGACTTTGATTGTGTGACCTGTCACAAGGTCAGCTGCGGAAGTTTCCATGGCCATCATGTTGGTGATCAAAACTTTGAACTTTGGGGTATTGTAGATTTTGGGTTTTAGGATTAGGGATGTTCAGCTTACAAACAGGTCTGTTTCCCTCATGCAAATTTTGATGATGTCTCAGTCCTTTGAGATCTTTATTCAACCTTTCATTCTGTGGCTGTTATTGTGCCCACCTCTCTTGTGGACCTCTCAGTCCCCTTTAGTTCATCCTAGCTTGTCTCATTTTGAGTCACGCCCCCACTCTCCTATCTGCCACCTGCCCATGAGCTGTGTTCCTTTTCTGCCCCTCTTGGACTCCTCAACTACACTCACATTTCACTTCCCAGTTTCTCATGGACTGGGTTAAAATTGAGTTTTAGTCTTGTTTCTATACTCCAGACATGAATCTGTTTTCTGTTAGAGGTCTTTTCTGTGTCTTCTTTCTTTTGTTTTCAAGATTACTGTACTTAGAATGCACTTTTTCAGTGTATTTATTTATTTATTTATTTATTTATTTTTTTGCAGAACCAGGGATTGAACTCAGGCCCTTGAGCTTGCCAGGCAAGCACTTATTCTACTGAGTCATCTCCCCAGCCTCATTGTTTTTATTTTTTAATTTGTGAAGATTTTCATTTTATCTTCATTCTTGAACAATTACAGGGTCCCCAGTCATTTTCTTGTTAAACTTCGAATTCTCTTTTGCTTTTCTGCTCCCATTGCTGCTGCTACTGAGAAGCCTCCTGCCAACTGATTTTGTTGGTTTGTTTGACACAAGGTCTCACTATCTATTCCAGGTTGGCCAGGAACTCAGAGTGATCCTCTGTCTCTGCCTCCTGAAGGCTGGGAGAACAGACGCGTGCCACAGCCAGTGTTGTCAGTTAATTTTGAAGGTAGTTTTTCTTTTTTCATTGGTTGTCTTTTACACTCTTTCTTTTGCTCCAGGGTTTTACCCTTTTTATGTCTGAGCAGGCATGACTTTCTTTTCACTTATTTTCTTAAATTTATTTTTATTTATTTTTTGGAGAAAGGGTCTCACTATGCAGTTCAGGCTGGCCTTGAACTCATTTTGTAGCCCAGGTTGGTCTCAAACTCACAAAGATCCTCCTGCCTCAGCCTCCCAAGTGCTGGGATTACAGGTGTGTGCCACCATGCCCAGCTTCACTTATTTTCTTAGACAAGTTTTCAACTTCATTAGTTCATTAGCCCTGGGACTCCAATTAGACAATTGTTAGACCTTCTTTCTCCAGTCTTTGTATTTTTGAACTTTGTATTTTCCATCTTCTTCTTAAAAAATGTAAACAGAAAAAAGTAAAAATAAAAATAAAACAGAGATTGGCCGGCCAAACAGCTCAGTGGATTAAAACACCTGCAAGCAGGTGCAGGGGCTGGGGCTTCAACCCCCAGGTCTGCTGTGTTGGCCCTGCCCTTGGGCATACTGAGACAGCAATTGAGACTGGGCATGGTGGTGCACACCTGTAAACCCAGCACTTGGAAGGCTGTAAACAGGAGAATCACTATGAGTCCAATCTAGTAGTGAGACCCTGAAGACCTTCCCCTAAAATACGGAAAGAAAAAAATAAAAATAAAACAGAGACTAGTAGGAGAGTAACAATAATTAATACATTGTATTTTTCATCTTCTTGTCTAAATATTCACTAACAATGACTGCAAATGTAAAAAAAAAGCAGAATAGTTGACAACGAAGCCACACAAAAACATGTAATTAAACTGACAAATTTAAAAATGTTTCACTCTAAATTTCATCAGTGAGACATCTCTGCACTTCCTTTTACTATGGTTGAGTGAAGAAAATAGACCTTTTCACCTTCAAGGGCTTGTCTAGTGTGGCAGCACACATCTGTAACCCCAACACTTGGAAGGCTGAGGCAGGAGAATCACCATGCATTCAAGGCCAACCCAGACTGTATAGTGAGACCTTGTCTCAAAAAATAAAGAAAGACGGAGAGATGGCTCAGTAGAATAAGCATTTGCCTGCCAAACGCAAGGGCCTGAGATCAATCCCCGGTTCTGCCAGAAAAAAAATAAAGAAAGAAATTTTATTTTAAAAATTCAAGGGCTCTTTTATCCCTTCAATAACTACAGAAGCCTTGAATCCTAGAAGATGCTGGGAAGGGTGTTTCTTCAGGACAGCATTAGTCTCATATCTGGTGACTTTTAGGTCTCCTTTTCAGTTCTGTCGGCTCTTCTGTTCTGTCTCTTATGCTATTTGACCTTTCTTTCCATTAAATTTTTCTTGCAATCATTGTCCATTTCCCTTTGAGAAGTTGCATGGATTTGGTTTCCTGTCTGCCTGCTCAGTCCTCATGTCTATTGCTGCTGGCTTGTTGCTGGGGTCCCTGCTCTGTCTGAATACAGTCCTCCTATAGCTGTTCTGTATTCTGGACTTGACAGTTCCAGCAGCTGCTTTTCTTGGGTGGGGGTGGGGATGTTTATGTCAGGTTTTTGTTTGTTGATTATGAAGGTCATTCAAGGTGGTGTCCTTGTTATGTGCTAGTTGATATTTTATTTTGCAATCATTTCTTGACCTTAAGCTGTGGAAATCCTATGGGGTTTAAAATTGGAAATCTTTTCTCCCAGAAAAATTTGCAGATGCTTCTGCCAGAGCTGGGTGCCACCGACTTGGGGTCCGCAGAGACACCTGGCTCAGTGGCCAAGGCCCAGGCTAGGGCCCTCCTCCCAGGGCCTTGTAACTCTGCGCAGCTCTTGGTGTTGTGGAGGTGAGGAGAAGCCTGCCTGCAGGCCGGCCTGCTGCTCCTGGCTCGGGCCAGAGCCTTGCAGCACGTGCATTTTCCTTCTTCTCCTATTCTATGGGAGATGATCAATACCTCTGTGAGTCTGTCCCAGCCAGGATCTGCTGGGAGTGGAAGCCTCTTTGATTTTCTATACATTCTAAGGGCCTCAGGACATGACAGAGCTATGTTTTTGTTTTTATTTTGTTTTTCACTGGCCAGTAAAAGACTAATGCATAGAAGCATTCTCACTGAAATAGGCTGGTGAGAGATTTTTTTCTTTTAGAGTTTGTGATGGTCTGTGTCTCATTTGCTCTTTTTAAAATTAGTTCAAACTCCACACATTATGTACTGAAAGTAAACGTTATGTACTGAAAACATGTACTGATAAAGTAAAATAAAATATTAAAAAAAAGTCAAAGTCACACAAACAGAGTAGAATAGAGGCTGCCAGAGGCTTGGGGAGCAGAGATTCCTATTCAGTGGTTTTAAAGTTACAGTTCCACAAGCTGAATAAATCCTAGAAATCTGCTGTACAACACTGTGACTATAGGCAACTGTATTAAATTGCACATTTAAAAACTTGTTAAGAGTGTAGATTTTGACTGGGGATATAGCTTAGTGGCACATTGCCTCGCTGGCAAGGTCCTGAGTTTGATTCCTGTTACAGAAGAAAAGAAAAAGAAAGAAAGAAAGAAAGAAAGAAAGAAAGAAAGAAAGAAAGAAAGAAAGAGAAGAGAAGAGAAGAGAAGAGGGTAAATTTTATATTACCAGTTCTCATCAGAATTTAAGGGGCTGGGGAGATAGCTCAGTTGCATGAGTGCCTGCCTGGCAAGCGTAAAGTCCTGAGTTCAATCCCCAGTACAAAAAAAAAAAAAAAAAAAAAAAAAAGAATTTAATTTAAAAGAAAGTAAAAGTCTAGGCTGGTAAAAAGTGAGTAGCCTGGGTCAAATCCACCCCGCTGCCTGTTTTTTTAAATAAAGATTTATTGAAGCACAGCCACAAGAAACAACAACAATCCCTCCCCCCCAGCAACCAACCAACCAAACAACAAACAAACAAAACAATGAGTATGAGAGGTTCTAACTCAATTCAGTGGCAAAGGGCTGGGTTGATGCTCAGTTTTGTGGTCTGGCTACTGAGGACAGTTTTTTGGTATGAGAATGATGTTACTTAAGGTTAACCCTCACAACGCAGATTTTGAGCTTGACTCATTGGATGCCTTCAGCAGTGAGTCATGCTCCTGTTGTGATGATGCAGGGCCTTTCCAGGCCGGAGAGGAATCATCCTGAAATCATGTCTGCACCGTAATGAATAGAAATTCCTGAACTTGAATTGTACAGATACCACTATGCTCGCCTGGAAATTTGCATTTTACTGTCTTCCCCCTCAAGGAGTCCATTACAACCCCTTGTCTTGTCACTTGACTTTTTCAAGAAATGTGAAGTTGTAAGGTTTCACCGGCTGTTTGCAGGCACCTCCAAAGTTTTATTTTAAATGACTAATAAACACTCTAAAACAGTACTCTTCACTACTGTAGACTCCATAAAAACTTCTCAGCTTCTCTCTCTCTCTCTCTCTCTCTCTCTCTCTCTCTCTCTCTCTTTCGGTACTGAGGACTGAACTAGGGCCTTTACACTGAGTTAATCCCCAGCCCTTATTCTGGACAGGGGTTTTGGTAAGTTGCTAAATTGCCCAGATTGGACTTGAACTTGCAATCTTCCTGTCTCAGCCTCCCAGAGTGTCCTAAGGATTGCAGGTGTGAATCACTATGACTAGTCTCTTTTATCTATTCTTTTCTTCCTTTTTCTTTCTGAAAGGACCTATCTAAGGAAAGGAAGTAGGTGAAGCAATCCTGCTTTTATTGTTTTTTTCAAATATTACCTCACTAGAAGAGTGAGCTTTTCCAAAGAGCAAAAAAATGAAAAAGAAAAAGAAAGATGTGATGCTTTTATTCCAGCTCCTGGGACAAGTCTGCTGCAGGAAACCCCACAGCAAAACTTTCAGTGATCTCTGCTGATGGCTGCATACCTTGCACCCTTCACAGGCGTGGACTCCGTAGTGGAAGCCGGAGGCCTTGTCACCGCATACACGACACTCGATGGCCATAAGCGAGTTGGAGGGCTCCTCATGGGGCCTGTTGTACAGCTGAGTCTTCTCGGAATAGTAAGGGGGAGACGCAGGCTCCACCTTGATGGCACCTATGCACGACACACGACAAGGCTGTCAGCACTCCCAGTGGCTGTGGCACCTTAGCTATGGGGGTGGGGCTCCAGTGTGAAGGGCACAAAGGCAGAGTGGTCAGGCTCTGTCATAACTCTCTGAGCCTCACCTGAGAAGTGGCATGGGAACGAGAATTGAGCCCCCCAGTGACTGAAACACCCAGGCCCCAACAGACTGCAGGGACCAGGCAACATGGATGGCGTGGTGGCTGAGGATGATCTTGATTTAGCATTTCACCCACCACTAAAAACATGGTTTTTACTTCAGGATTGCATTTTGGAATTATTTGTCCCATTTTTCACTCTAACATCCCTCTTCTGTGTGCCACAATATTCCCCAATGGGTCAAACACTTAACATAGGAAACCAGGAAAATGAGCAGGTGACAGGAAACAATTCCTTGGTTGTCTAGAAGTTAGACCACTTTTGCAGAAAGGCAGAAGGAGCAGCACTGTGAGAAGGTCACCATGTGCCTGGCTTGCAGGGCACCAAGGAAGCAAGCTGGAGGAGGGGGCGGCCTTGGGCAGGGGCACAGGGGTGGCTTGGCCCCGACCTTTGATAGAGAAATGTTTTCCACTGGTTGGGGCCAGGCCTTAAATTTCCATATTAGGCTCAAACTGAAAACCACACCAATAAATACAATCAACTATACCATTTATCTAAGAAAAAACCCCAGAAATACAGGAAGTTCTTACTTATTATCAAATGATGGTTGTTGCCAGTGACACAGCGGTGGCTTTGGGAAACCCACACAGTGGCCCACAGCAAGATAAAAATCAAGGAAGCAGCAGCACAGAAGTTACATTTTATCTTGAAAAATACTGTTCTGGTATTTCTTGCATCTGATGTTTTGATGTTAATTTCCTTAATGGCATGAAGATTTATCAGTAGGCTATCGTGTTAAAATGCAAATTTGCATGCCCCCAAATATATGTCAGGGTAAATTTCAAAAACCAGGGATTAGAAAAAAAAATTATGAAGATAAAAAAAACAATGAAAGTTAAAAAAGATTAGAAAATAAAAAGTTACAATAATATTCACTTTGTCATGATAAGTTATACAAGGTGACTTACAAATACTACTTATTAACTTATAAAAACCAGAAGAACTAAAGTTTGGAAAGTGGATTCTTAGTCTGTGACACAACTAGAGTGAAATATGCTAGAGAATGCTCCTCACCAGGTGTGGTGACACATGCCTGTGATCCCAGCATTCAGGAAGCTGAGGCAGGAGGATCGTCATTAACTCAAGGCCGGCCTGGGCTAACAGAGATTCAGGGCCAGCCAAAACTATATAGTAAGACCCTGTTTCAATAAAACAAACAAAAAGCAAAACAAGCAAAAGAGGAAAGGAGGGAGGAGAGCCACTGACACATGACCTCTCTTGGTGGCATATCACAAAGAACTCTTCTTTTATGACTAGGTGCCTGATCCCACACGGTAACTGCCTTCTTCTGCAGCGCTTCTTCTGCAGCACTTACTCCAGGGCTATGGAGTGACCCACCCCAGTCAGTGCCAGCGGTCTGAAAAGTGAACAGAAACATCATACTTTGGTACTCTTGGAGCTTCAGGTCATATTTATAATCAGCAACCATTGGGTCCACCCTTGGGAATGGGATGTCTTCATAGTGTGGTGCTGAGATGCTGGAGAAGTCAACCGTGGTGAAGGGCTTGATGTCGAAGGAGTGCGAGTGATCATCCATCACCGAGAGGTCCATGGAGCTGATCCCAAAGTTGGTGGGCCAGAACGGCATCTCCGTGTCGACCATGGTGACTCCTGTGGTGGAAGACAGAGGCGTAGGGAGATGGGTCCCAGAGACACACAGAGAGGAAGTGCAATGTGACAGAGTGAGCTCAGCCGGGCCAACGCCATGGCCAGGAGGACACTGCCAGCTTCCCAGAGCCACACAGGTGGTAGCAGGTAAGAAGTCTGTCCTACCTGGACATCCAAAGAAAACCCTAGAACATCCTAGGTGCCCACAGACACCTTGTAACTGCCCACTTGTGTTTAGAATGTTTTTATATAGCATCATAGTTGGTAAGTATAATTTAGACAAATGAGCTTATTCTTTAACTACATTCTACAGTAATGTTCTTAAGGTAATACTGAATTGAAATGAATCTTGTGGGAAAAGGAAGGACCCTTCTGCACTATGAACAAATACTTCAAGTGTTTATCTTTTCTGCATGGACAACTTTTCTTCAGTGAAAGAGGTCTTGCTCACGTGGGGTGCGGTCAGGTGAGGGTTGGCCATGTGGACCACGAGACTGTCACCAGTGAGAACGTCAACACTGTACCCAGGCAGGCACTAACCTGAAAGCCATTCCCAAGATGAAACCAAAACAAGAGCCAATGGAGCTGTAAACAGGAATCAGTACAAAGCCAGAGGGGGAAATGCTCACATGGGTGCTAAGGCTGCAGAACAACTAGCCTCAGCCCTGTCTGCCCAGGATGCCGCACGCTACACACATTCTTCTTACTGCTAGGTGTCATTTAAATGCTAACTTGTTGGTCAAAAAATACCAGCGCTGAGTGGAGGAGATTCAAGACTGCCAGTCCTGGGGCTGCTGGAGCCAGAGGTTTCTCTGTCTTGTTTGTAACCACAGTTGTGTCACGGAACCAAAAGCTGGGCCCTAGCAGCTGCTCACTGGATATTCAGTAGACCAGAAATGAATTGATGACTGGATGGGGGGCTAAATTTAGCAGAAGTGGCAGGAATGCAAATCGATTTGCTGAGCACCTCCAAAGCTCGAATCTGCCTTCCACTCCATGTAATCTGAGCTCTTCACCCCACTGTAGAGACCAGGGCTAGAGAAGTTGAGACTTCCCAATGCCTACGCGCTTAGAGGAGGGGATTCCAACCCCTGTGAGCTGGAGGTCCTCTTGGGCAGCTGTTCCCTCCTCTGCCATCTATGGAGAAAGGGCTGTGCTCTTGACAGCAGCTGAGAAGGGCCTCTTGCTCTTCCCAGTGAGCAGGGAGCTGAGGAATCTGCTCTCAGTGGCTGACTCATGCACAAGATTAAAGATCTCAGCTACAGTCATTGTAAGAACAACAAAGTGCCTTGAAAAGCCCAAGGAGAGATTGGATCTGCGCATGTGCACAGGCTGTAAGGGGCTCCTTTGGACAGTGTAGGTTCCTGCATCTGGCTATCTACACAGCAAGTACCCAAACAACACCAGTTATCTGAGTTACAGTGTAAACACTACACACCACAAAGAGGAATGTGCACTGTGATAGTGGAAAGGTCATTCAGGGTCTCAATGACATCTAGCAAAAGTGTGCTCCTGATGACATGGGCACCCACCCAACCACAGCCTTTGTCCCCAAACTCATTCAAAGCAGACTGGTCTGCGCACTCTGTGTATGCTGCCCATCTCCTTGGTACACTTAATTTTCACTCTCAGTTTTTCTTAGTATCAGTTGCTCTGATATCAGAGGCCACCTCAGGCTCTACAGTGTAGTACCTAAGGGGGAGGGGCCCTGCCAGCTGTTTCTCCCAGCGCCTGTGGAGTGTCTTGCGGGCAGAATAGAGGTTGACTAAATAACAGGTAGTATGCACCTCTGTATGAACATGAGCTGCCGGAAAAACTGGTCACCCATGATTTTATTGGTTTACTTTTGTTTCATTTTTAATATACACTATCAATGACTCACTGTCAAGCATTCGTTTGGGAAGGGGTTTGAGACAGGGTCTCACTGTGCAGTTCAGACTGCCCTTGGACTCAGTGATCCTTCTGCCCCAGCCTGCTGAGTGCTTGAATTCAGAGTCATGCCACCTAGCTTGGCAGAGCCTCCAATCTAAAGTCCTCCATTCTGTCTTCCCTCAGCACTGTGTCCCCTCCTTGAATGTCACTGGTTTGGATAAATGTGTCTGACATTCACTTTCTAGGTGAGAACAAAGGCCCAAGTACAGAAGTATCCTTTATTTGGTTTCCCTCTAGGCCCTTGTTTGAGGTAATTGTATGGTAGATACTTCCCATTGAACAATCTGACTTTATTTTATTTTGTCTTCTTGAGATGGGGTCCCACTATGCAGTTTGGGCTGGCCTTGAGCTCACTTTGTAGCCCAGGCTGGACTCGAACTCACAATGGTCCTCCTGCCTCAGCCTCTTGAGTGCTGGGATTACAGACCTGTGCCACCACACCCAGAACAATCCTATGTTATAGAGAAGAAGAGAATGGATTCTCATTTTGCTATGACAGATGGAGCAAATAAAGATACTTTCTCGGTGACTTAATTTTGTTAGGGCTTACGCTCCCCAAGATGCTGACCCTTGATGTTATGCACAGGATAGACGCCACAGCCCTTTTTTCAGCAGTATATGCTCAGTTGTTCTCTCTGGTTGCTACCAGGGAACGTGAGGGTTTCCTTTTCTTCCGTGGTGCTGGACATGGATCCCAGGACCTGTGTGTGCCAGGCAAGCTCTCACCAGTGAGCACCACCAGGCTTTCTTATTTTTTAAGCAGAAAGGCTGGAAGAAAAACAGCTTCCTCTCATGGCTATGAAAACCTGTGCTTGAGCCTAAGCTTCCCCTTCCATCCTATTCCCACTCTTTCACTCTGGGGCGCCCTGACTGAGAGTCACTGGGAAGCATGGGGATCTGTGTCTCTAGAGGGAAGACTGACTTAGAGATGGGTCCAGGAAACCTGCTTCTCATTTTGTCTCTAGAAAACACAAGCTTCTGGGGCTGCCAAGCTGTAAGCCAAGGAGGTGTTTTTTGTTACTCCGTGCAATTAGCCATGAAGGAACAAATAGACAGAATATTTGTAGGAATGACAGCCCATCTCAGGACTCAGCAGCTGGGCAACAGGAGCTGTGCTGCCTTGGGTGCGTCCACAACTTCTTCAGCCTCCAGCCTGTCTGGAGGAGGCTGCAGTCGTGCCCCAGACCCCAAGCATAGTGATGGGAAGCTGGGCCACTTCTGGGCCTTCAAACTTGGCTTTCAGCTCGAGCAGACTTTTGCAACGGTCCACAGTATAATGTGTTTCAAACAAAAATAAAACTGATTTCACCCAGGAATCAATTCCTCTAATCTGATAGGCAGTGCTGTTTGGGAGATGGAAGTGGGTCAGGAAAATGAGAAATTAGAAAACAGAGCACCAGAACGAAATGGTTTGCCTTAGGGCTTATATGCCGTCCCTGTTGAAAAGAAAACTGTTAGGACAGCTGGGGACAAGCTGAGGTGTGCCCGAGTGGTGAGCGCTTGCCTGGCACATGTGAGGGCCTGGGTTCTACTATCAGAACTACAACCGAAAAAGGAAACAAAGGTATAGACACAAAGCAGCAGTTATTGCACAGGGAGTGGGCATGGATCCTGGTGGCCCAAGGCTCTGGGGGTCACCTAACCTTCTGCACCATCTTTCCAACCTCCTAGCTCTGTGTTAAAAGCACTTGATTCCTACAGTACTTGGTGCCCATTCTGGGTCCAGCCTGGCACAGGGGCTGGCATGGCACCTGCGGCGGCCCCTGGGGAGGTGTCTGGACCAAGATGTGTGGCAAGCAAAGTCCTTCATAGGTTCTCTAGAACTTGCAAGAAAGGGTCTTTGATAGACACCTCATCCCTGGGCATGGTGGAACATACCTGTGTCCCTAGTACTTGGGAGGTTGAGGCAGGAGGATCTCTGTGAGTTTGTGACCAGCCTAGGCTACATAGTGAGTTCAAGGCCAGCCTAAACCACATAACAAAGACTCCTTCCCAAATGAGCTCCTAATAAATAATAGTAGTAGTCATGATGTTTGCACATATTAGTAGCCAGAATACTCTAGTCATATATAAGGTGGGCTGAAGGCCTCCAATGCTACCACCAGGGATCAGGAAGAAGAACCCCTCCACCCCCCAAAGCTCTATTGTTCAAACAGAATTATGCCTAAAACAGATGTCCTGTCTCCAAGAACCCTGGAAAGGGGAGGCCCGCATCCTGGGCCTCTTGTGTTCTCCGTCCTCACTGTCTCACCTGGCGTCTCCCAACAGGGCTGCACATGTGCTCCCTGAAAGCAAACCCTCCCACCTCTTTCCATAAGTCAGTGGCAGAAGTAAGCATAGGAGATGCTAGGAGAACTGAGGGCATGTAAGCCAAGTGCCCAGGCTTCCGGGGAGCAAGGCAAAAGGGGGTGAAGGTGTTGTCTGAGGCATCTGGTATCAGACAGGACATTGTTTGTGAAATGACAGTTGACCATGTATCTGAGTTGGCAATCATCTTTCTCCCATTTTAAAAAATACAGTCATCACCTTCTGCATATAACCTGTTACTCATGTACTTGAAAACTATTCAGTTGTCCCCGGGGTTCTAGAGGACACATACTGCTTCAAAAGACAAAAGCCAGGAGAGAAAGGATTTCTGAGCACTTCAACCACACAGAAAGGAAGAGCTGTATGCTAATATCCTTCCCAGAGAAACTGCCCTAAAGCCTTCCAGAGAGGAGAAAAACAGCTCCTGAATCATAACACTGGAGGCTAGAGAGTCAATAGAACAATATTTTTAAAAGCAGAGAAATAAATGTTGCTAACCTATAATTTTATATGTAGCCAAGCAAAGATACCTTCAGAACTATAAGGACTTCCAAAAGTGACCTACTCTTTCCCAGAGTTCTTCAACAGAACAAAAAAAGCCAAGATACACTGGATGAAGCTGCCAGGAGCATTGGCTTGGTGGCACATGCCTATAATCCCAGAGCTCAGGAGGCTGAGGTAGGAGCATCCCCATGAGTTTGCCGTCAGCCTGGAGTACTTAGCAAGACCCTGTGTCAAAACAAGAAAAATTAAACAGAGATACACTTTCAGACCGTGCTACACACTGCGCCTGGAGTTTCTGTGGTGAGAGCCCACGGATAGCCTTGGCAGAGGTGGAAGCTGGCTGATGCACGTCTCAACATGCACATTTCCTTACAAGAAAAAAAGAGTCTCACAAGAAATTTCAGATTCAGATCAGCCAAGTCTCAGAGAAGCCCCAGCCTTATTATTAGCTGGAGAGAAGGTGATGTTCACTTTTCCCATGGCTAGAGCCAGCCCCGAAGGATCAAGAAAAGGGAAGGTCCCAAATCATGCACTCACACACACTGGCCATTTTCTTCTGCTTTCTAAGCTGGAGATTCATGATCTCTTCCTTCATGGTCCAACCAGCTCCAGCATGGTTCTTCTGCTAAACCTTCCCCTTCCCTCTCCTTCCCCTCCCCTCTTCTTTTCTCTTTCTCCTCCTCTTCCTCTTCACCTTCTCCTTCTCCTCTTCCTCTTCTTATCCCATTCCTCCTCTTCCTTTTCTCCTCCTCTTCCTCTTCCTCTTCTTTCTCTTCCTTTCTCTCCCCCACTTCTGTTTAGTGAGACAGAGCCTTGCTAAGCTGCCTAAGCTGACCTCTAACTTGTGTTTCTCCTGCCTCAGCCTCCTGGAAACCTAGAATATAGGTCACACCACCACACATGGATTCTCTTCACGTGTTTTTAAAGGGAGGTATTACTAGAATCTAATCAGGATTAAGGCTGCCTGCTGAGCAGTTATTCTGGCTGGGCTAAACCCCTACTTTACCTGATCCACATCAGCAATAGGGGAAGGATAGAGATCATTTAGAAATGAAAGGTGGGACACCACTATGGATCTCACAGACAGCAAGGATGTTGGGCAGGGCATGGCTCAGGGCAGACCATGCGCTGAGCACGCATAAAGCCCTGGCATCAATTCCCACTACCACCACCAACAGGGGGAAAAAGAAAGACTATATAGGAATAATCAGAACAATTCTGTGCTTACAAATTCAATAGCCTAGAAAAAATAGAGCCATTCTTTGAAAGACACAATCTGCCAAAACTCAGACAAGAAAAAACAGACAGTCTGAATGGGCCTGTATCTATCAAAGAAATTGCATCAGTAGTGAATGATTTCCCACAGCAGAAAGCATCACTACATGGTACATACATCAGTCAATTCTATCAGGCATTTAAGAAAGAAATTATATTAATTCTTGATAATCTCTTTTGGAAGATAGAACCAGAAGGAATAATTTCTAATTCTGTCAGGTCAGCATTATGAAACAGGACAAAGACATTACAAAAAATTCCTATAAGCCAATCTCTTAGGAATACAGATACAGTAACCCTCAACAAAATCTGAAAATTAAATCCAACAATGTATAAGAATTATATATCATGACCAAGCAAGACTCATCCTGGGTGCAAGGCTGGCTCACCCTTCCAGAGTCAACGGATGTCATTCATCACCTTGACAGACTAAAGAATAAAAATCACACAATCATATCAACAGATGATTGAAAGACTTCAATGAAACCCAATACCCATTCATAATAAAATCCCAGCAAACCAGAACATCTACAAAATTATACGGCTGGCTCAGCGAATGGGGAGCTATCCAAGCTCTCCTGGTGAGACCAGGAATGGGTAAAGATGTTCCTTCTTGACACTCTCCTTAACCCTGGACCAGAAGTCCTGGCTAATGAAAAAAAACCCAAAAAACAAAAAAACAAGTCAGAGGACAACAGTATACAGTGGGCAAGGACAAAATAAAACATCTTTGTTTACAAGTGACAAGATTGTCTATGTAGGAAATCTTGAAGAATTGACCAAAACACAACAAAGCTAAACACTTCCTGAAATTAATAAGCAATCAATGGCAAGGCTGCAGTATACAAAGTTGACATACAAAATCAAGTTTGCCATGGTGGCCTTTGCCTGAGGCTGAGGCAAAAGGGAGGATTGCTTGAGTCCACGAGCCTGAGACTAGACTAGCAATGGGCAGGTGCTTTTCTACATACCAGCAATAAACAAAACTTAAAAACATTTTACCATTTATACATCAGAACTCCAAAATGAAATACGTAGACTAAAAGCCTACAAAATACACATAAAATCTATATGTGAACTATGAAAATCTGATGAAAGACATGAAGAACTACATAAATGAGAGACCCAAGTATTGAATGTTCATGGACAGGACGGGGTGCTATTATGAAGATGTCAGTTCTTCCCAACTGGATCTATAGGCTCAAGACAATCCTAATCAAAGCCCAGCAAATGACCCTGCGGGTATAAGCTGATTCTAAAGTTTATGTGAGGACACAAACTACTGAAAGAGCCAACTCAATACTGGAGAGGAAAAACACTGGGCTACCTGGCTTCCTCCTACAAAGCTTTAATAATCAACATTGTGGTGTGCTAGCAAAAGAACAGACAAGCAGATCAGAGGAATGGAGGAGACAGCGAGAAACAGACCCACATAAAAGTCAACTGACCATTATACAATGAGTAAAGATTGATCTTTGGGCAAAAGGTTCTGTATACCTACCTGCCACAGAGTGAATCTAGGCAGAGAGCTCATGTGCACTCACTCAAATGGACCACGGTCTAATGTAAAAACTATAAAATTCATCAAACATAACATAATAAAAGACCTGGGTGACCTTGGATGTGGGGTTGACCTTGTGGATACAACACCACAGGCACAGTCTGCAAAAGAAATAAGCGATAAGCTGACCTTCATTAAAACTAAACTGTCCACTAAAGTTAAAGGAAAGCAATGTTGAGGAAATGAGAAGGCAGGCTGCAGAATGGTAGAAAGCATTTGCAAAAGCCCTGTACCTGATAAGGGACTGTTATTCAAAATATACAAAGAACTCTTAAAACTCAACAAGGAAATGAGCAGCTTGATTAAAAACTGGGCCAAAGAGCTGGATGACACCTCACCAAAGCAGATAAGATCTTGAACATCATATGTCATTAGGGAATTGCAGGTGAAAGCAACAGTAAGAGACTACTGCACACCTGTAGGCACGGCCTAAGCCCAAACTGGTGGGGTGTGGTACTTCTGGAGCACTCTGCTGGGGGCGGGGTGCAACATGCACAGCCACTTTGGGAGGAGTTTGGCAGCTTGCTATAAAGTGAACCCTACAACCCAGCAGTCTCATTCTTTGGTATTTGTCCAAATGAACTGAAAACTCAGGCCCTCATCTGAACACAAATATTTATAGCAGTTTTATTTGGAATTGCCCAACTTGGAAGCAACTAAGCTACCCTTCAGTGGATCAGTAAACAAATAAACTGTAGTAATCTAGAGACTGGAATATTATCTCAATAATAGAGTATTTAGGGACAAAATAGAATGCATTATCAAGCCATGAAAAGACATGGGGGAACTACCATGCATCTTAATAAGTTAAAGAGCCAATCTTAGAAGGATGCAGACTAAGATTCCAACTATGTTGCCAATCTGGAAAAGATGACAGACACTGTGGAGATGAAAACATCACTGGTCATTAGGGAATGGGGGAGGGAGGGAGAGATGACAGGAGAAGCTCAGAGGGGCTTTAGGGCATCAAAACCACTCTGTAGGTTTATGGTGGTGGCTCCACATCATTATACATTTGTCCAAACCCACCAAATGCAAATCAACTAGCTGAGTCCAAATCAAAACTATGAGCTCCTTTCTGCCTCAGCCAAGTTCTTCTACTAGCTTGGATTATCTACAAGAGAAAGCCACTTTCTTATCCAGAGTTGTGTATCCTGACTTTTTTTGTGTTTGAGTTACACTACTGAGCACCCTTCGAGAGTTTAGGGTAAAACAACAGGGCAAACCCAATGCCAACAGATGTGGCCAGGTTAGGAGTGGCTGTTGGTGACTGGCTGAGTTTTTACTAGATATACTCTTTATTACTATAAATATAAGACAATGTGATGTAAAAATATCCATGTTATGCATTTTTCCCCAAAAGCCTCCCTCTTGCACTATTACAACATTATCAACAATATTTTACATTACTTTGCAGGTGAGCAGGAGGGCCACAAGTTCAAGGCCAGTTTGAGCATCTTAGCAAGATTTGAGATACTGTTCTAAATCATAAAAGTAAAAAGGCCTGGTGATGTGGCTCAGTGGTAAAGCACCCTTGGGTTTGATCCTCAGTATTTCCAAAGAAAAAGTGACTATATTTAATTAACCATTGATATAATTAACCTTTGATTCATGGTTAATTATATATTTAATTAACCATTGATTCATGACTTAGAAGACCTCTTACACAGGAAGGCAAGGTCACTGCATTAGTCTGATAAAGAACATTCATAAAGAAATGAACAAACCCACAGAGGCCTCCACAGTTTGTGAAACATTTAAGGCTTTCTTCTGGTGCAGGGACGTTAAGGGTGCCAGCGATCACCACTCTCATTCAACTCTGAACCCGAAGTCCTGTTGAATGCAAGAAGGGGGAAAACATACAAGGATAGGGGGAAAAGAAATACAACTAATATTCCTCTTCAGAGAACATGAATGTTTCTCAAAACCAGTAAAACTTCATAAAATAGAACAGAGCTCGTTTGCTGGATAAGTTATCAAGAACTATAAGATGGCAACAAATAAAAAATGAAAATTAAAACCATTTTTGTAGTAGCATAAAAACACCAACTGACTAAAGGAAAAGTCTAACAAAAATATGTAAAATTATTAAACTAAAAACTCAAGAATGGTATTACATATTTATGTAAATGAAAGGACAGTCCATGTTCAAGGATTAGGGGACCAAGTAACATAAGCTGTCAATCCTCTCTCAGCTTATGAGAACAGTTCCAATCAAAATCACATGCTTTCTTGTGGAAGCTGATGTGTAAACCTATAATTAAACAAATTCCAAAAGCTGAGAATAGCCAGGGCATCCTGAGGAGAGGGACTAACACTGAGGACTTGGATCACACTTCTGTCACTGAGACAATATGTTAATTGGTGCTGCGATAAGAAAATACATCAGTGTAAGAGAAGGGTATGTCCCTTGCAGTTACACAAGGGAACCTAGTTTGTGACAAAAATGTTGCTATTGGGCAGTAGAAAAGGATGATTTTTCAGGAAATTTAGTCAATCAATTGGATGTCCACACAGAAAGGAACGAACCTCTGCCTAATACCAGACACAACCAGTTCCATATGACTTCAGATTTAAATGAGAAATACAAATCAAGAAAGCTTTGAAGGACTGGAGATTTAGCTTAGCAGTAGAACACTTGCCCAGCAAGCTGGAAGTTTGATCCTTGGCACCAAAACAAAAAATAAAACTCACCTAAAATAAACCCCACCTAAAGAAAGCTTTGAAAACCAAAACTTCTTATTACCAATCTTTGAGTAGCAAAGCTTTGATAGACATTAAAACAAAGAATAAACAAAAAATTTAGAGACTAGACTAAATCAAGAGTAAGAAACATGTCCTTGTTTTGTTTCATTTTTTAAGATAAGACTTCACTATGTAGTTCAGGCTGGCTTTGAACTCACTCTGTAGCTCAGGGTTGATCCTGCTTCAGCCTCTCAAGTGCTGGGATTACAGGTGTGCACCACCACGCTGGGCTAAAACTCATGTTTATTAGTGAATGAAAAAGCAACACAGAGAAGATCTTTGCAATACATCTGTCTGACAATGTTGGCTTTAAAACTCTTAAAAGTGCCCAGTTTAAGAACAGGCAAAGAGATAGACCCAGAGCGCAGGCCCAGCAAGTGAGTAAGACGACCCACGGCCCAGGCCCGGCATGTGAGTGAGACCACCCAGGGCCCGCGGATTTTCATTTGACCCAGAATGCAGGCCCAGCGAGGAACCCTTCAGCAGAACTCCCTACAAAGAGGCTAGAGGCAAGACCCACCCAGCTGATTCAGGAGCAGAACATCTTGCCAG
>NW_004524809.1:523107-527019 GCF_000260255.1 Octodon degus
TCTAATGTGGAATAAGATGCTATTTAATTTTGTTCTTCCATAGCTAATATTTTTATGTATATGCTTTAATGATTTTTTTCTTTATAAGAAGTTTGGACAATTTCATTTTTGTGCATCTTGGTATGATTTTATTTAAATGTCTTTGCAAAAGGTTCATTTTTCTTGGAAATGTGGTATTATACGTTGAACTAAATTCAGAAATTTTAAATCTTTTTTAAAAAATGCTTGAAACTATTGTTTGAAGCAAGGTACAATTCCCTTATGATGAATGCTATCACTAGGTATATATAAAATGTACCAATAAAAAAAAATTCAAGGAAAATAAATTAATAAATAAATAAAGCAGCTGGGCCATTTTTCAGTTCTCCCAGCAAAGTGTAAAAATCCCACTTCATCCACAGGTCAGTACTATTCTTGTTGATGGCTTCTCACTGTGTTTTCATGGAAATTTCTTGGATTACAATGATAGTAAATATACTTTCAAGTGTCTTCTTGCTATTCCTGTAGATTCCTTTGGAGAGCTCTAGATTTTTATAGAAGTTATATAAATATCCTGGGTAGAGTTTTTGGTCAGATATAATTTTCTAGGCATTCTTATATTTTTCTTAATTGTACTGTTTGGAGAAAACACTTAAAAATTTACTTTTAATGTTGACTGAAGACTAGTTTCTGAATTTGTCATTTTGTGATGGTATTTTTATGTTCTCACTCTAAGAAATTTTAGAACTTACAAAGAATTTATCTGATGTTTTGCTTCAAATGCTTTAAGGTATTCACTTTTATGCTGAGTCCTAGTATACATTTTGAATTATTTTGTTATGTTTTAATGTAAATATCATTGAGCTACTGTATAATAAACATCTCGACAGAAAAAAAAAAGAACAGGCAAAGATCTGAATAGGTGCTTTACAAGAAAAGAGAGCCAATGCTTTAAAGTGAATTTATCATTTTAATCACCAAAGAAAAGGCAATCAAAATCATAACGTGATACTCCTACACACTCACCAGAATGGCTAAACTATAAAAGACATAAGATGCCAAGTAGCAGGAAGATGTACAGGAAGTAGATGGGCACCCACGCACTGCTGGCCCAAGTACAAATTGGAGCAGCCATGCTAGCGGTGGATCTCCCTGACCTGAGCTCACCCTTTGGCCTAAGCATCTGCCAGCAATGGGCACGTGCATTCACCAGGCGCCCCGTGCATGGCGACCCAGGGCACTTGTGTCCTGCTGCAAAAGCCCTCCATGGGCAGCAGGACAAACCACACAGCCACATGGCACAGCCCTGTACAGCACAGAGGGTGACCCGAGAGTGTGACTAATCTCACCATCTAATGTGAGCAGCAGAATGGGGGCAGAGGACAGTAAACAATGTATGATTCGATTTTTATATAAAATTTAAAAATGGGCCTTGAATCGATAGGTTCAAATTAAGATGGCCAGAGGGTTCTGGAGTGCAGGTATCACTCTAGTTCTTTATCTGGGTGCTAAAGACTTGAGTGAAGCATTCCAGTTTTTTTTTTTTTTTTTTTTTTTTTTTTTTTTTTTTTTTGTTTTGTTTTTCGGTAGCGGGGATTGAACTCAGGCCCTTGCACTTGCCAGGGAAGCACTTATTCTACTAAGCCATCTCACCGGCCCTAAGCATTCCAGCTTTAAAAGTACCATCAGAATTCCTGAGTATGCATTTAAGAACTGTTCAGTCTAGAAGTTCTAGTGTGATATTAAAGCCAGCTCCAACCTGCTATCTCCTTTTCTAATTGGCTCCATGTCCAATAAAGGCCAAATACAAATCCAACTAAGGCCCTCCAATAAGTTGATATGGGACAGATAAAAATTCAAAGGGAGCATGTTTTATTTTAAGAAATGAATAAGCACTATGATTGATGATACGAGCCATGCCTCAAGGCACACGCCTGTAATTCCAGAGTCTTAGGCAGGAGGATTGTAGTGAATTGGAGACCAACAGGGGTTACCTGGCTGAGTTCCAGGCCAGCCTAAACTACATGGCAAGGCCATGTTTCAAAAAACAAAAAATATCAGATAATATATAAATATGCTGAAAATGCTGATGAAAGGGTTATAAGCAAATAAGTGATGCATCCAACTTAACCACAGAAATTGAAAACTGTAGATAACCTGCTTAATGAAAATTGATGATTCCAAACTGGCAACTTCTTTTTCATGGTTGAGAAAATAAAATATCTGCTAGTGCTTTATATATTGGATTTAGTGGCTTAATTGAACAAAGTACTTTTTTAAAAAAATCACTGATAGCTAATAAGTCTTTTGGAGGCTCAAGTGAATACTAAAAGTATCAAGAGGCAAATAGATTTATAGAACTCATGAATGTGGATAATTCACAAATAAGAGATATTTGTGAATAATAGGGAAGGACACAGAGCAAATAACTCTCAGTAACAGATCATTCAAAACATATTTATACCTGGTTTGTGGTGTATACAGGATCGATGGTTTGTGCCTATCAGCATTGGCTTCAGAAAAATATTTTGGTTTTAGAGTAAGGTCTGACCTACTTTAAACTTGTGCTTTTATTTACTAAACGTATCCCAGCCCCTGCCCTCTAGAACTTGCTGAGGTGCAGGAATACTGCCTGGGGATAAAGAAGCTTTGAGAACTTTAAGTCCCCACCCTGTGGCAGGGAATGAGTGTCTGTGCTGGGAACAGAGAGGAGAGCACAGCCTTTCCCCATCACTACAAAAGGGGCTGACCAGGAGAGCTGACTGTTGGCGATTAGTGCTACACAGTGTGGACAATCCGCATCAGAGAGATAACTCCTCTTCTTCCTGGGTGAATGCTGTGGCCACTAATGGGTCACTTGTGGGATACAGCACACCCTGAGCCATGACCATCACCATCAGAAAGTTGCAGGGGAGGGATATGCAGTGGGGAGTCAGGGAATTCAATGGGGTGGCTGTGAAGTTCTCCCCAGAAGTGAGCTCTAAGCATTGGTGTACAGGGCCCGAGCAGAGGTCAAGTGGAGGACCACAGACCAGAAGAAGCTGGAGGAGCAGTGCCAGGGCAGGGAGGGCCTGGTGCAAGGGACTGGCAGGAGATAGTGAGGCTGGAGCATCATGAAGGGGATGGGCAGAGGGACTGGACACCACAGGGCCAGCTGGCTTTCAGAGCTGTTTGGGGTCCTGTGATAGAGGGACCAGGATGGGGCTCTGAGCAGAGTGATAGGCCTGACTTCAAGACATTCCCCAATGACAAGGTGACAGCAGAGCTGGAAGTGAAGAACAGAACTGTGGTACCTGGGCAAGAAAACAGCATGGGCCAGGTTGGTGGCACCGGGGAGGTGGAGGAGAGAAAATATCTGAGTACACATTCAGGTTACAGTTAGCAGCAGTGTATTGAGACAGTACTGTCAGAGCACAGGAACTTGAGCTGGCCTTGGATCACAGGGATGATTCGGGAAGGCGGGGCTATTAGAAGAGGCAGGTTAGGCCAAAGCAGGATTGGAGGCCAGGGAGAGTGTGGCTTCCTTTTGGACACAGAATTTAATTGGACGACCGAGGCCGCGGGATCCTGAATAGACCCAGAGCGCAGGCCCGGCAAGTGAGTAAGAGGACCAGGCCCGCGGATCCTCATTCCACCCAGAGTGCAGGCCCAGCAGGGAACCCTTCAGCAGAACTCCCTACAATGAGGCTAGAGGCAAGACCCACCCAGCTGATTCAGGAGCAGAGCATCTTCCCAGAGAAACACAAAGGGTTCAACTCTAATGCCTGAAGCAGAAAGAAGTGGAGCACACAGCCAGAACCAAACAATACCCACCTGGAGGAATCTGAACTTCATAGATCTGGGCCTGGTGCTAAGGTAATAACTCTATCTAAGCTCTACACCAAAGGTCAGAAGACAGTGGTATACAAAATGACAAAGAGAAGGAACAAAATG
>NW_004524809.1:528379-531776 GCF_000260255.1 Octodon degus
TTCTGAATATTGCTTAATCTTAATTTTTGTTCTAAGATTTATACTATATCTTTGACTTGCAATTTATTTAAAAGACATTTGATGATATCTTCTCCTAGTATTAGAAACTTTAAAAAGTATATTTCCATTTTCTGTTGACTTTAAAAAAAAACAGGTTTGTACCTATGTTGTTTATTTATTATTTCTTGCCTATATCTTGTAATATGAGAAACTACTTTGGCAATACACAATACACAATACAATATAACAATACACAATGTACTAACCATTGTTACTCTCCTAACATCTTGTTTTGAGATTTTTGTAACATTGTTTTTATTTTTTTTTTCTTTAAAATAAAAATAACTGATTTTTTAAAAAAGAATTTAATTGGAAGAGAGCAGTCCAGGCCAACCCCTGGGATATGGTGGAAAATAAGGAAAAACATTTCATGGAAAGCCAAGTTGAGTGCTGTGACAGCCAGCCAGGGTGTCTGGACATCACAGTGTCCACCGCAGTGTCTCACAAACAGTAGATGCTCAGAACCAGAAGATGTATAAAGACAGGCTTACAGGGTGGGTTATCTGCCAGGCTTTCAGAAGGACAGCTCAAAGACCACGTGGGGGATGTGGCCCCAGGTGAGGAGGGAGTGACCCCAGAGAGGCACCTGGCAGTCAAGTCGCCTGTGTCACATGTGCTCTCTAGTGCTAACCACAAATCCCATTCACTACTGTGGTAACCTCGATCTTGTGCTGGCAATCTCTTGTTCAAATAAAAATTACATGGGTCTAAGGCACTGTGTACTCAAGTGGCCATGTGATCTTGATTCTGAGATTATGAGAGCTGGATTGCTGCTGCTATTGGTGACATTTGTGTGTCTAAATTAGTTACAGGTGCAAAACTGCATGGGGGGTGACTTGGCAGAAGTTGACAGAGACTTAGTTCCATTCAAAAGAGTCCAATTCACTGTCACACATATTTTCACAGACTCACCACACCATTTGGGGGAGGTGGACAATCTCTAGTGCCTGCTTTAAAGAAGCTAAGACAACAGCCGTTCTGTGTTGGTGCTCTGCTAACCTACAACCAGGAAGCAATGGGTCATGTTCACATTTTTGTTTTTTTCACCCAAGGAATACACACTTACTGAAAAGCGCTTCTGCTTTGGGGATTTCCCGGGGTCAAAGATGTAAGCGAGAATGTGTATGATACTGCTCTATGATAACCCCTATGACAGGGACAGAAGTTTTTGAAGCCTCACAGTTTATGGTAATTAGCACCTTAATTATCATCTTAAAGTGCCAATTGCCATCAGGTAGCTTTTGATACTCACTGTAATAAGATGAATGGAACTCTGTGTTTTCCTGTAAGCATCTAATGTAAGCAACGCTCACAACACTCCTCCTTCCAGGTGTTTCTTATCCTGGAATTCATAATTTTAAGGGAAAGTATAAGAGAGGTGACATTATTTGGAAAAATATCAAGAGTCTCAGAGTTTGGAAATAATGAATCTACTAACTCCTGGAGTTCAGGAAAGAAGTGTAAATGCTTCAATCACAAATAAATGGTAAAACTAGAAAAAAGTGTTAAGGGATATATATATATATATATATTGGATTTCTGCAATGCTGGGATTCAACCCCAGGGCTCTGTGCATGGCAGGCAAGGATGCTACCATGGAGCTGTACCCCATAATTGCTAATCCATGGGAGACTACAAAATTCAGAGCTAGGTGAATAGCATGAATCTTTCCTCAATTTCTACCACATCGCATAGAAATCATTATTATCCAAGACAGACTCCCAAAGTTCTGAGGCGATAACATGTAATTGCTGCTTTCATTTAAACCCCACGAATGATTTCAACTTTTGGCAAGTCAGTGTAATTTCTCCACCTAAAAAATTTACTTTAAAAAAAAATCACATATAAAGATGCTTGCTCTTAGTTTTATTACTTCCTTATTGAAACATTCACAGGAGAACATGTAGAAAGCTCACTTTACTCAAATAATTCTGCCACTAAGTTTAGGGCAAAGACAACGATGTTCATTTTTGGGAAAGGCTTCCCAGGTTTCCTGCTGAAGCATTCCAGTACCTCCTCAAGAGACTGGTGCTACACAGGGCTTAAATGACAAAGTCCACACACACAGAGCCTTTGATCTGCTTTTGCAAACACCATGTGGTTTAACCTGCACACTTGACAGCTCAGATGGGTGAAAACTGCAGTCCAGCCTGACCATCCCCTAGTCTCCCACTGCTTGGGGCCCTGGGCAGCCGCGGTGGGCACTGTGTACAATCCGCCACTCACTCCATCCCCAGAGAGACTGTTTCGAAGGCTTGCGGATTGCAGCACTTACCATGTCTCTGAGGCCTATTTCCGTTGCTCAATCAGCTCCAAGGGCAAGCGTGTCATCATCACGCAACGCTCTGGTGCAACAACTCACAGTTACAGAATTCACACAGGACTAGGTCTGGCACTCAAAGCAGGAGGCGCACTCAGCATGGGCTTTGGAAGCTTGTCTTGCACCCTGTCAATTTTTCCTAGTGGAAATGGCTCCAGAGCCAGCGCGGGGTTACTTGGGGTTGTGGAGGAGCCCGTGATGCGAAAAGGAAAGGGAGCGGCCTGCAGCAGCTCTGCCTGCTGAGCCTGGAGCTGCTCCTGGGGTGGAGTGGCTGAGTGCACAGAGCTTTGCAAGCTCCTGAACCACCCAGTGTGGCAGACATCTGGGTCATCCACACCAAAGGTGCCGCCTTTCCTTCAATAGCAGCAACCAACTCCTTGCAGACGCCCAGTTCCTCTTTGCCCATGAGGAGAAGGTGGAGTATACCTGCTGAGTTTTCTACATAGGCCCAGCTCGTCTGCAACCCCACAGTGTTTCATAGATGCCAGTCTCACCCAGCTCATAACCAGACATGCCACTTATTTCCAGGTTTGTCTGTTTATTTTGGCAGCAGTGTAGTACTTAGTGGTCATGTACAAAACACAAAAGAAGTGACCAGCCTACAGTGTGGACATCAAGGAACTCATGTTCTGAATAGAAAAATCCTTAAAAATAAGAAGCAGAACATATAGGACAAAGCTTAAATGATTGGAACACAATATAATGCTTTAGCTGCTCATAAATCATTTATTGATTTAAAAGATCTGGGATCTGGGAAGGCCATATAGCTCAGCAGACTAAAGTGCCTATTTAGGCAGAGCACAGCAGCTAGGGTTTGATCGCCAGAGTGCAATGCCGGCCCCACTCGCAGGGTGTGCTGAGATGGTGATTGAGACTGGGTGTGGTAGCGCCTGCCTGTAATCCCAGTGCTTGGGAGGCTGAAAACAGGAGAATCACTATGAGTCTGATCTACGTAGTGAGACCCTGATCTACGTAGTGAGACCCTGTAGACCCTGTAGACCCTGTACCAAATACATT
>NW_004524809.1:531876-532543 GCF_000260255.1 Octodon degus
GACGGTCTCCCATCGTCTCGCCCATGGCCGCATGGGGCGGAGACGCTCCGAAATTCAGAGATGCTCGCTCTATTTCTTGCAAAATGTCAGTCCGTGATCTCACTGTTTCCCATCCTCTGCCTTAGCTTCCTGAATTGCTGGAACTACAGGTATGCACCACAACAAAGAGAAAAACAGTTAGTCTCTCAGATGGATTTGAGACTCAAAGAAATTATATGCAGGGCAAATTCAAGGCATAGGAAAAGAGATTAGCATAGAACAAAAACTAACCTGGGTCACGTAAACAGTACGTTCTTTGCCATACACAGCATTTGCCCCCTAGTTAACCTCAAATATTTGTTGTGCTATATTCTAGACATATTCTTCAAAGAGACACAACTATCAAATTTTGACTCAAAAGCTCTACTTGCAGTAGAGCCAGGACATTCTGCCCTGAGGTGGGCTAAAATTACTCACAAAAGCAACAGTTCTTACGGTTTCAGAAAGATAATAGAATGTGCTAACAGTAAGGAAACATATGTGGGATCAGTGATTGGGCTGGGGTGCCACTCAGTGACAGTACACTTGTCTAGCCTGTGTGGGAGCCTCGGTTCCATCCTCAGCACCACACACACACACACACACACACACACACTGCAATGCTGGGATTCAACCCCAGGGCTCTGTG
>NW_004524809.1:532643-572847 GCF_000260255.1 Octodon degus
TAATAAAATAAAATAGCATTTCAAGAATTTCTTTCTTTCTTTCTTTCTTTCTTTCTTTCTTTCTTTCTTTCTTTCTTCCTTCCTTCCTTCCTTCCTTCCTTCCTTCCTTCCTTCCTTCCTTCCTTTCTTCCTTTCAGAGGTCTCTTGATATACCTCTGGCTGTGCTTGAATTCACTATGTAGCCTAGACTGGACTTGAACTCATGGGAATTCTACTGCCTCAGGCTTATGAGTGCTAGGATCATAGGCATGTGCCACCACACCCGGACCCAGGAAAAATTTTCTTGATTTTTTAAAAGCTTGATGTTTTTTAAAAAAATTGCAACTAATATATTCACATTTCAGCCTTCCAGGAGAATTCAAAGATCAAGAGCCAATCATTTCAACTATTCAGTGACTGAATTTTAATGCTTTAGCATAAAAAAGATGTGAAAATAATATGAATGTCATAGTTAACACAATCTATTTTTATATGTAATCTATGAGGAAAAAAAATAATACAAATATAGATACAAACATGAAACAAAACAGAAGAGGCTCTGTGAGGAACTCCAGTAGAAGGAGCTGTTGAAATGAAGAGCTTCGCACTTGGCAAAGACCAAGAAAGAAATGTTGAAAAATAAGATTTCTGCTTCAGTCTGACAAATCTGGACAGAAGTAATATGTTTATACTCATTTAGTATACATCTAACCTGTTAGAGACCAGTGTATTTTCCTACGATGAATTAGGCTAGGCGATATCAACAGATATCTAAAACAGAATGAAATTTGTTCCTACTTTCTGGGAGTTCCCAGTTCTTTGGGAGAGATGAAACGTGCCTACAAATATCTACATGTCCAATTGGAATTGAAAAGACCCAAAAGTACTTTTAGAGCAAGAAAAATGCTACAAGCGAGAGGAATAAAAACAGCTCTGAAGACATCTAACATACAAGATAAAGAGGTGAAAAAGTCACCCTTTGAGTATCTTATTAAGCCCTTAAGTATTTTTGGGAAAGGTATGCAAACTCAGAAAATAAAAAACAAATGGGCTTGCTTTCGTACTTTTCATACTTATACCTTTCATACTTAAAATTCAGGAAGTGGCAGCTACAGGGAGAGACCAGATATGGATTAGGTGAGGTCTCTATGTTTAAGGCTGTGGCTCATTAGTAAGGGACCGCGACTGCAGCAAGCGAAGGACAGGGGTGCTACGGGACACACAGGGCGGTACCGAAATGAGCACAACGTGGAGAACCAACCAGCCTCGCAACCTCGCCTTGCGCAAGCACCCCGGGCCTCCCGGGAAGCTGCCCCCAGAGCTGACTTTACCTTGCGGGGCGCTGGCGGACAGCGTGTCAGCGAAGGACTCACTCTCTGAGTCCACAGGACGGTCTCCCATCGTCTCGCCCATGGCCGCATGGGGCGGAGACGCTCCGAAATTCACAGAGATGCTCGCTCTATTTCTTGCAAAATGTCAGTCCGTCAAGGAAAAGGACTCATGGTCCTACAACTTATGAATACCCCAGTGAGGGGAGACATCAGTTTCTCAAAGATTTGGGAGAGATGGGAATAAGTATAACAAGGCTCAAGTTGGCCAGCGCTTCCCTGTAAGGAGCCAGCTGTGACAAAATGTCTCCGAACGCGGTTTGCCGCTTTGGCAAGACCTGGTACATTACAAGGAAAACATTGCCACACTGTCGTCCCGCCAGCGACCCACACTATTGGTGTCTTGAGGGGCGTGAACAGTACGCTATTGGGAAGTACTAGAGTAGATGCTGCTCCATAGTGGATTCGTTTGTTACCATGGTAAACAACTATCTACCACTTCTCAAAGAGAAAAGTCTCAAATCTCTGGGTTATAAAATACCAAATCAATGTATGTGGGCAATTTTTCTTAGGCATCTATTCCTGGTTGAGTTTCTAATCATACTATCTAAAAAACCAAAAACTTTGAAAGTCACACATATATATATATTTATCTTTTCTTTTCTTTTCTTTTTTTTTTTTTTTTTGAGACAGGGTCTCTCTGTGTAGTGCAGACTGGCCTTGGACTTACTGATGTAGCCCAGGATGGCCTCTAACTCACAGAGATCCCCCCGCCTCAGCCTCCTGAGTGCCAGGATTATAGGCATGTGTCACCATACCCAGCTCACATATGTATTTATAGTTTAATGTTTTGCTACTAGCATGCTACCGAAATGTTCTGTTCCTAAGGCATTTATTTGACTACCTTTAAAAAGTCCCAGATGATATTAACTGCTCTCCAGATTCTGTTAAATTGGATGGCCAAGAGCATGAAGTTCGGATACGCTTTCAATTTTATAGATCAGGGTTTGCTGCTTTTAAACTTCAGTTTATCCATCAACAGCAACTGTAGCAACATCCCAACAGTTCATATTTAATGCTCAAAGCTATGCCATAATAAAAAAAAAATGGAGTTCTCTCCAAGAAGAATAAAGCATTACCAGAAAAGAGGATCGGATGATTTACCCTGTTAGGTTGGCAAGGAATTGTGGTCAGTTTTGTAATCAGGAAAAAGCTGGCTCCTTGCTCACGGCCTATGCCCTTTTTGGCAAAGAGAAGCAGGAGCTGTGCCCAGTCGCTAATGTGGGAGCAGGTCCTGTCAGAAGGTGGCCTAAGAGAGTGGCAGAGATGTGTGGGTTGTAAAAGGTGCCCCACACGCGGCAGCATGTATCAGATGGCTGGATGTCTCTGAATGTCGCGCATCCCGATATTCTCTAGGTGGAATAACCGCGTATCTACTTAATCTGTGTTGAGTAATGCTCATTCGAGGGGACTAGTGCAAGTCCCCCTGTCAGCCATGGAGCAATAGCCCTGTGGGAAAATATTTACTGGGTCTAAACAGTGAAGTATAAAGTGGAGTATTGGGCAATATCTTATTATTTTTAAGCCCCCAAACACCTTCACTAAGTTTATTTAGGGTAACAAAGTTTGTGGACAGTCCAAATGATGAGGTAATTATTGCTGTATAGAATGTTTTATCTATAGCTCATTCTCAATAAAGAAATGGCCCTTTCCCTCTTACTGCCTAGAAACTTACTTATATTACAAGGTAGTCAGATACAAGTAAGACAGGACAACAGGGTGAGGGACACTCCCCATAAGGTGATAATATCATCACTGGACACAGCCAATCACAAAAGTGTTCTTCTCAGTCCTTCATGAGAATCTGGTGCTCTTCACAGGGCCTATCAGAACATGCTCTTTTTCAATCCTTCATTTGCATGTAGGCACAGCCAATCAAAAATCATTGTTCCCAATCCTTAATTTACATAGGGCAGGGAGCCAAGGGAGGTTTTTGACTGTACAGTTTACACATGGCTGACGCCAACTGAATGTGTGATAGAATGACTGTCCCAATGCTTTATTTGCATGAGAAGGAGATAACCTTGGAATTCTGGGTACAAAAGGCCCCTTTCCTTATCCTTGGGGCTGTTCTCACTCTGCGGAGCATGTGTCCCTTGCGCCTTCAGTAAATGTACACTTTTGTTACCTTTTCTTAGTGTTCTTGTTTAGGTCTTTGTTCAGGACAACAAAAACTGGGCAAGAAGCACAACGGGCCCCACAATCTGGTGACAGAAGGACATAATACAGTATTTAAGGATATGACAGAATCCAAGATTCTTAGTGAAATTGATGATAGGCCAAAATCAAACCTGCCCAGAAGGGGTGATACATGCCTACAATCCCAGCTACTCAGAAGGCTGAGGCAGAAAGATGAAAAGTTGAAGGCCAATTTATGTAAGTTAAGAAGAACCTGTCTCAAAATAAAATGAAAGGAGTGAGGATATAGCTGTGTTAGAGCACTTTTCCTAGCACGCACAGAGGCCTGGACCCAACTCCACTACTGAAAAAAAAAAAATTACAGTCAAGAATCTTTTCTTCTTTTTAATAAAATGGAATAAAATCTGAGATGCCATTCTTCTGATATGTACTCCTACTCAGAGTCCAAGATGAGTTTGACTCTGAAAAGCAAACTTTAGCAGATTTCCTAAGAAGTGACAGGATCTTGCCCAATTCCCCAGTGTCTCCTCCTTCTGCCCCTGGCATCTCTTCAGCTCTTTGACAATGGTTAGGGGCCCAGGTCTGTGCTTAGCATTCTAGCCTGGCACCATAATAAACATGGAAGAATTTACCAAAACATTTCAAGACTGTGCTGGGTGCTGAGGATGAGAATGTCACAAGAAGAGTTCTGCCGAGTCCTTGTGTTAAGAAGACAAAAAGGGCCCCTGAAGCCAAGTACTTTCCTCAGGTTTAGCAATGGGGGGCAGAGTCCCCGCCTTCAGTGCTGCGGGCTTCTATCCTCAGAAGTGTCTGTATCACTCCTTCAAGTCAGCCAGGTGCCAAGGGTCAGGCAGGTGGGTCAGAAGAGGACTGTGCCCTGTGCCACTCAGCCCCTCCTCAGGGCCCGGCAGGTCCTTGGGCGTCCCTGCCCTTCTCCACAGCACACCTGGGAGTGCTCCTGGTGCAGCATATCAGTGCTCAGGAATCTGCCTGCCTGATGTCCCAGGCTAGTGACTCTCGAGCTCTGCCCTCCTTTATTTTTAGTTGGGACACACAGGTCTCTTCTGGCCAGCCCCGCAGACACGAGTTTCTGGATGCCCAGCTTTACTCTTCCTTTCTGGGGCATATTCAGTTGCATATCAGCTGGGCAGGAGACCATCTGAGCCCTGACACTATACTTCTTTCAGGCATCAGCTACTTGACAAAATATGACTTTGAGCAGAGAATTGTTCCCTAACACCTGAATCCGTGAACTCCATTGTATATGGCTCTTACGTGTCCTGTCATCTTTTCTTCTCTTAAGCTACACTGGTTTTGACATGAGAGCAAAAATCTCTCTTACATATCATATGTCGGCCATTTGTTTAACAAACATTTCTATATAGTAGATGGGAAACACTGAGCTTGGTGCTAGGGACATAACTGTGAGCAAGAAGGCCGAGGCAGGAGGATTGCAAGTGTCTCGGCAACAGTGAGACTATATTTCAAAATTTAAAAAAAATTAAAAATGGCCCAGGCATGGGCACACACCTGTAATCCCAGTACTCTGGGAGGCTGAGGTGGGAGGATTGCAAGTTCAGGCTCTGCTTGGGCAACTGACACTCTGTTTCAAAATAAATAACTTTTTAAAAGGTGAGTAGAGGATGGAGATCCTGGATTCATGGAGACCATAGAGATCCTGGGTTCAATTCCCAATAGTGCAAAGTAAGTAAATAATTAAATGAAAATTAAAAATATAGTAGGGATACAGCTAAGTATGAATGTCAACACCCACAATGTACAGTTCTGATAAATAGCCAGGCACTACTCAGACCAAAAAAATGTCACCTACATTCTTGAGGGAACACATGAACATCCCAAGTTACTCACCAAACACTTACGCACTGTGGCCTGCTTGATCTTATTTTTGCTAATGATAATCTTTGTCCCATCACAAATATAGGCCAAGGTCACTCAAGAAATAACTTGTCAAGATGCATGAAAAGGGACCAAGCCAATCTCATTGTTACCTAATTATATGTTTCTTTTTTTCCCTTAAATATGGAAAAGACAGACATATGAGTTTGGCTTTGTGTCTATCTATCTGCTTATCCACTCACTCATCAAACAGGCACCATGTACTTCTCCAGTGTACGCATTATTAGAAACAGGAGAGAAATGCAGTAATCAGCCAAGGTGCCTATCCTGATGAGCTCAGATTTAACTGTATCTACCCAAATCATCCAAACACAGCCAAAGGGTAGTCTTTTGATTGCTTAACTTTCTTTCTTTCTTTCTTTCTTTCTTTCTTTCTTTCTTTCTTTCTTTCTTTCTTTTTTTTAAAAGAGACTAAAATACAGTTTAAAAAAAAAACATTAGAAATGATACTGAATAAGATCAACTAGCATACGCTGATACTAGAACTAATACATCTGTTCCCATGAAATCATCACTGTCAGCAGGCAACATGAGATTCCAGGAACTTCATAAGGATGTGCATGTGACGGTCCCTGTGTCCATCCTTCAGGTTCTGATAGCACCCTAGTTCCTTATAAAACCAAACCAGAAGGAAACGCACAAGAGCTCGAGGCCAGTTGCACCACAGCCTCAGGTTTGCATGCTTCTGACAGGGAAGGGATGTCCTGCACCTCCTGGAAAAGGTGACCACTGTCCAGCTGCCCTGCGGGGGCCATCCTCAGTCACATGACACCTTAGGGCAGGGTAGAAGCCCAAGAGCAGAGGAGGGAACCCCAGGGCTGCAAGGAGTATGGACTTGGTGCAGCAGGGTCTCTCTTTGGACTGTGAAGATATGGGGTGATGTGTGTGTTTGTGGGTCTCCTCCCCCAGAAAGAGCGAGACTAGTAACAGCAATTACTAAATGAATAGGATGGAAAGTTATTTAACTGTTCAGGATCATGATACTTGAAAAATAATGACAAAATTTGGTGTTTGAGAAAGTTGCTCTTTAGTATTTAGTCTTCAATATCACTCATGGGACCTGCCTTTGGCCAGAAGACTGTACATCACTCAGCAAAATACCAAAACCTTCCCAAATTTTAGTACACTTGGGAGAAGGCAATGAGACCAACAAAAGCTGTGAATGATTCAACAGCAAAAGAGCACAAAAGACCTAGAAATCTACAGTTACTAAAATCACAGTAGTAGATGTAACATTTCTTTAAGAATTACTCAATGGGGGCCAGGGAGACAGCTCAGTAGAATAAGCACTTGCCTGGCAAGCGCAAGGGCCTGAGTTCAATCCCCAGTTCTGGAAAAAAAAAAAAAAAAAAAAGAATTACTCAGTGTTAGAAAGAGCTCATAAAATCTTTGCATGATGTAGGGCATTAACTCCTTTTTTGCACCATGCTATGCTTAAAAATGAATGAAAACCTTGTCTTCCCTCCAGTTGATTTGGAAATTTAGGCTTTTGACTGAAATTTGGATTTTTAAAAGTGTTTTTTTTTTTTTTTTTTTTTTTTTTTTTGTTTGTTTGTTTGGTTTCTTTTGTGTAAAATAAGCTGTGTTGATCCCAGGACCAGGTGGCACGTGTAGCTGCTGACACATATGCCGCCTAGAGCCGCCTGGGCCTCCACCCCCACCACCTAATCTGGTGCCCCTAGTTGGCATCAAGTATGTGTTTATTGTTGTTGATGGAGTGAATGATGAAAGAATAGCTGTTTGCCACATCTATTTCACATGCACCATTTAAGAGAGAGTCTGGAGACCTCATGAACTGATAACAGCTTCCATTTTCTTCTTGTTCCAATAAGGTTTGGATTTCTCGATGATGTTCCAAAGTGTCAGACAGAACCAGCGCCCAGCTTGCACCATTGTCCCCAGGAGAGCTGTCCTCTCCCAGCACAGCAGCAGCTGGCGGGGAACCTTATCTGCAGGCGGAGGTTGCGTCAGCTTGGGGTTTCTACACAGTCACAGGGGAGCCAGCCTGGGAGGAGTGGTGTGCCAACATGACACATGCCTTGAGACCAACAAATAATCCTGTGCATGGTACAAATTCCACCACCCTCCTGTCCCCAGCCAGACATGCCCACAGAAGGAGTCCCAAAAGGCTGTGGACAAGTGTGTCTACCACTGCCATTCTGGAAAGGGAGAGTCCACCCATTTTACCAAAAACTGTAATTTCCTCTAGATTTTTAAGACGTAGTATCTTAAGGGCATTGTTAATGTATTAACGAACTTTTTTTTTTTTTACAGAAGAATAACTGAGACTGGGCATGGTGGCGTGCTCCTGTAATCCCAGTGCTTGGGAGGCTGAAAACAGGAAGATCACTATGAGTCCAATCTGTGTAATGAGACCCAGTAGACCCTGTACTAAATACATTTCTTAAAAAAGAATAACTGGACAAAATGATGTTCACTTGAAGTCAACAGTTCCAGTAGACAACTATTTGATATTTTGTGTGGGGTTTTTTTGGTGGTGCTAGGAATTAAAGGAATTTGACATTTTAAAAAGGTCTTGACTCTAAACAGTAGACAAGAACTCTGACATGAAGCCAAGGGACCTAGGTTTTAGGTTGTTCACTTTGGTGTTTTTGAGTCAAGGCCTTACTACCAAGTTCACATGGGCCTTGAATTCGCAGTGATCCTCCTGGGTCTGCCTCCCAGTTACCGGGATTGCAGGTGTGTACCACCATACACAGCTCTTTCTTGGTTCCTGTCTGGGCTCAGTCACAGATTTCCTTTTCAACTCTGGGCCATTTCTTAATTCTAGAATGACAAGAGGGCCTCTTTGAAAAACAGAATGATCCTCCAGGACCTTTTGGGTTCGAACTTAAAGTTAATAATAGGCCCATCAACTGTTTACTGGAAGTTTATTGGAAATTCTATATGTTGTATTTTCAATCACGTCCTAGCCCTGGGACAGTATGTCCTTTCTACACCTGATACCAAGGTAACACTATAAAATGGGTACTTGCTTATGGAAAAATAATGCCCTATTGAAAATCAAAAGTCTAAAAAAAAAAAGGCCCAACTGAAAATTGCCTTTTTTCTCCCCTTCCTTCTAAAGTTAACTTTTTTAATACCTGAAAAAGAGCATGACCTTTCTGGCCATTTTCCAGGGACCGACAAAACACTTTTCAAATTGCTGTACATTTGTACCAAAGTTAACTATTCCAATAGTCTTTGCATGTGATATCTGAAATTCCCCAGTAATTGGGTTGCTAGCATGATAAAATACCATGAGCTATATCATCAACACATGAAGACTGTGTTGTGGGAAATCCTAACCCTCCAAAGCATGCATCATCACTTTTCAGATTTTATCAATTAAATTTCCAGATCAGTTACATGGAGATTTCATAGCTAACATCTTCTCTGGGGGAGCCACAGAAGTAGATTGAGGTTTAGTGTACAAAAAAGAAGCAGTTTGGCAGCAGTGCAGTTGAACTGAAAGAAATATATGGATTACTGAAATCATAGACTCATGAAATAATACTGGGGGAATAACCCATTCAAGCTCTTAATTTGCCCCAGAAGGAAAATGCCTTTGTGAAGGATGAAATGGTTTGCCAAGGGGTTATCCAGGCAAGACAGAGTTTGAGCTGTGAATCAGGTTTCTTGATTTCTGGTTCAAAGCTCCAAGCAGTTCTCTACCTCATTAAAATAATGTAATAAAATGTTCAAATACATGTTCCGATCAGTTGTACTTAATGTCCACAATCACATTCGAAGACTACCAGCACCACAAGAATGTTTTACCAGACTCTTTGCATCGGGTGCATGAAATCCCCAGGAAATGCTACCACTCCTCATGGCATTCACCCACAGTGTTCACTACCAAGAAGTACTTCACAGTGCCCTGGTAATTAAAGTTGGGAGAGATTTGAACAGTGATTCAGAATTACACTTTGGTGACAAAAGGTCCTCTTGTCTCATTCTGGATTTTGTAGGAGTTGACTTAGAACCATGAAGTTCATCTGGTACCAATATTTTCCCTCCAATGACACAGTTCCTTGCTCTTAAGAAAATAATAATAATAATAATAATAATAATAAAAGAGGAGGGGATGGGGGATATAGCCACTGGGCAATCAGGAGGTCCTGAGTTGAATTCCCGGTACCAAAAAGAAAAGAAGAGAAAAGAAAAGAAAAGAAGAGGAAAGGAAAAGAAAGAAAAGAAAAGGAAAGAAAGAAAAGAATAAGATAATCACCAGCAGTGTGAAAATTTCCACCTCATGATAATAATGCTTTAAGAAAATATTACTTTAATAAGATAGTATTTTATTTCATTCAAAGGTCAGAACAACCAAAAAAAAAAAAAAAAAAAAAAAAAAGCAATGCATAAGTTTTAGGGGCCAGGGAGATGGCTGAGTAGAAAAAGTGCTTCCCTGGCAAGCGCAAGGGCCTGAGTGCAAGCCCTGATTCTGGGGGCGGGGAAGCAATAAAAAGCTCATAACAAGGCTAGGAGGCTACTGAAAGCCAATCAAGAAAATCCCAGCAGCTGCTGTGAAGTCAGGGGCTGGGGTCAGCATGTTCAAAGCTGAGTCCCAGCCCCAGCACTGAAAAACAAAACAAAACAAAAACTCACCAAAAATAAAAACCAAGCAGAAACCTGGACTTGGGTTTTGGCTGTAGAGCTTTACTGACGTGTCCTTAATCTGTATGGCCAGGAGGCAGCTCTGTCACTTACACATGTGCCACTCTGGGGACGCAACTTTGTCTTACTGAGCCCCGGTTTGCTCATCTAAAGGAGGATTCAGGAGAGTTAAAGTTGACTCAAAGAACCCGCTGCTTGGAACAGAGTAGGCTCTCAAAATTAAAACCTTATCAATGCTTTTTTTGGGGGAGGTACCAGAATCAAAGCCACACTGAGCTATATCCCTGTTCCTTTTTAATTACTCAATTTAATTTTGAGACAGGATTTTACTCAGTTACCCAGATGGGACTCAGATTTACAGCCCTCTTGTCCCAGCCTCGCTCCATGCTGGGGTTATAGGATTATGAGTCCTTACAATCAGAAATTTAAATCTTAAACTTGAGATTTGATTAACAAAATAGAAAGATCAGCCATTAAGTAAGGTGCCTGTTGTTCTTATGTTAAAAGGAGCTTCATGAATATGTTTCAGGAAGAGACGCTGTACAAGTACAGTATGCAATGTTTGTTTGTTTTTAATCTTTGTTTATTTGGTACAGGGTCTCACTATACAGCTCAGACTCGCAGTGATCCTCCTGACTCAGCCTCCCCAGTGCTGGGATTACAAGCTTGCACCACTACGTCTGCTTTCAGTGGCCGGCATGGCTGTCTGCCTGGGGTTCCTGGGCCAACATGGCGGTGGTGCCAGGGATCAAACCTGTTCCTCGCGCCTGCCAGGCAGGCACTTAAACTGCTGTGATACCTCCCAGCCTAGACTCTACAATGTTAAAAACACAAGTAGGACTTTAAAAGTTCCCTTGGCAGACATGAACACATTTTATTTCTGATAGCAAATAGAAACAAGAGCTGGGAAATCTACCAATGAATGAATTTTCCGACAATGAAATAGCGGGCAGGTTGGAGTATATTTTTTATATCTACTTTCCTTAAGTTGCTGGTTGACAGCACTTTGGGGCAGTTACCTAAAGGCTTGTCTCTAGCGTTGTCTTTTAGACACAACACTATCAGTTCTGTTCCAATCCAGGATTAAATACTTGATTTATAGATTATATTTTATAACCTCCATTAACGAAAGCAAGTATGTAGACTGAAAAAAAAGTCTAAACTAGCTTTGAGACTGATGCTCCACTATTACTGAGCACCGAGAGCTGTGCTGTCTTCTGATGTGCAATCTTATTTGGACTTTCAAACAACTGCATTGGAGCCGTGGCCCCCTGAAAGACACAATCAGACAGCAATGCAGGACTGCCACTGAAGAACAGATAGAGCCCCAGGGGCTGCAAACGGAAGGGATCCGAACAGCCCTGGCTTTCGACCTGGGAGAGCCCGAAGGCCTCAGCAGCTGTGGCTGGCACGTGGGGGAGTCAGGAGAGACAGCTGCCTGCAGGGCTCCAGGGGAGGGCCGGGGTGGAAACTCCCAGGGAGACGGCGGGCAGGGAGTTCAGATCAGTGTAGGGAACCTGATAACAGCCCACACAGTGCAGAGCTACTGTCTACACAGGTGAGTCTGTGTGCGCGCTCTGAGCAGTACCAAGCGACATGGATAGAAGGAAAGGGACCAAGCAGTGACAGCATCACATGCCCAGCCAAGCTCAAGTCAGCCCAGGTGCTGGGACTGCACGGCTGTGAACTCGTGCGCTTACACCTCTGTCTTCAAAGGAAATGTTTTTATTTTCCCTAAAGGACAGAATGTGCTGTTGCTTTTCTACCTGAAAAGACAGCTAAGTTGTGTTCTAAAATAATCTTTTATTATTATAGAACTCATCTACATTTATTGTGAATAATTAGAAAGAACAGACTGGTAAAAAAGAGATCTGTATTTAACTACCAGGGATCATCAGTATTGAAGTCTTAGTATTTATCTACCTGAATCATTTTCTGGTGACAGCATCATGAATATATACATATAACCAAAGTACACACACACACACACACACACACACACACACACACACAGCATGTGCATTTTTTAAAATAAAAATGAAATTTTGGTATTTACTATTGGCAAATTGTGTTTTTAAAGTTAATAGCATATTTCCACTTAAATTAAGTTTTCTTTTCAAATAATACCCAGTCCCTGTTTAAATTTCCCCAGCTGGCCCAAGCTGCTCTTGATTGTTGACTTGCTCCAACCTGAATCTCCTCTCAGATAATGAAAAGCATCAGCCAGATGTTCCTTAAGTCTTTTTAAATCAACTGTGCAGCCTTCCCTCCACCAGTCCCCTCCATTTTCAGGCCACAGGCCAGTCCAGTCCAGTCCGTTACCTTGTGGAGTGTCCCAGCTTTTGCATGGGTCTGGCTGTCTTCTTGGGGTACCATTCAGTTTGTCTGTCTCCTGTCTCTCCTACCAACTGTGTGTGATATCTAAACACTTACGGATTCAAGTTAAGTATTTCTGGCTGCTCAACTACCCCACAGGAGGTGTCCTTCCTCCTGTGACACGACAGAGGACACACATGCACTGGCCCTTCCATGGGTCACTGACTAGGAGGGCTGCTGGTCTGATCTCTCCATGGCTGCCCTACTTTTCTCTCCTTGCAGCTAGAGACCAGACTGTGAACTGCTACTTTGGCATTTTAAGGACATCTCATTTCATTAATGATTTGCCTAAAGTTTTGAATAAACTTGATCATTTTTTCTCCTGAATCAATGAGTTTGTGAAGTTCTCCTAATTGCCTCACTCCTCCACTGTTTATCTGGCTCTCTTTCTATATGGAAGACTTCTGTGATTACACTGAAATACAGTTCTAATAGCGGAAGGACTAAACATTTACTTTGTCCTCTTTTATTAGAAGGGAAGCGCTCCTTAATCCCAAACTTCCTTAGTTAGACCTACTGGTTTCCTATGTGTGCTGCATGTTCATCATAAAACGTGCATATACGTTTCTCTTTTTTTCAGTTATTTTTAGACAATTTTATTTCATTTTTACTTCTATCCTACGATGGCTACTAGCCAGGCCCAACCCCTGGCTCTTCAAGTATCTAACCCTTTTTCTTCCTGTTGTATACAAAATCACTAACTGTTAAATAATATAATTAAGGCTTCGGTTTTGCCTAAAATTTTCCATTAACAGGGATTTTAAAGTTTAGGCAGTAATTATTCTGAATGAAGGGGGATAGCTGGAGTACAAACTTAACTGGTTCTTCCAAAATGATGTCGTGTGTCTGCATAGCTTTAAGAAGCGGGTCCCAGATTCCTGACGGGTTGAAACCACATTCCAACCTCCTAGCTTGTTCTCCTTTCTTGGGCCGCTTCTCTGCAGGTATACAGGACTCTAGGTCTTGAGATGTTACACTTTTATATTCAGAGGCATGAGCTTCATGTTAGCAAACTCCTTCTGAAACATACATGAGCATTTTATTGAAACACAAAGAAGAGGAAGAGCAGTACAGGAAGAAGGCCAAGAAATACCTATCTCAATTCTAAAATAGATGCCCCTCAATAAATCCAAAATCGAGTCTTAACTGAGTCCTCCTCCTAATGATGTTTTGATTTGTTATCTCTTGCACCCCGTCAGATGAAAAGCTTAAGTGCTACAGCGACTCTGGGCACACTGACAAGCATCCTACACACTGGCGGAGAGTGGGAAGGGGGCCAGATTGCCTAATTGTTTGTTGCTTGGGAATCGGAGGAGGTGGACAAGCCAAAATCTTTCTGAGGACCCACAGAGCACAACTCCTTCCTCAGGCAGCCGAGAAAACAATGGGCTGGTTTGAGGTCGCCCCATTGTGCAGGCCATTGTTTCCTAGTGTACCGCCCGAAGGGGAAGTGTATTGTTATCTCTGGGAGACTGGCCAAGGAGTTGCCACTGAACAGAGCACAGCCTGCGCTGCTTATGAACTGCGAGCCTTTGCTTTAGGAGGGAACTCTCAGATCAACATTTGGGGTGCTGTGTACCTAAAAGACCTACAGAAAAGGCTTGGGAAGCTTGAGTGGCCCAGGGTTAAAAGTCAGGTCCATGTGGAATTAAGGGGCTCTGAGAAGAGGTAATGAGGATGCTGGGACTCACGGAGACTGCCATTCATGCCAGCAATCCTAGAAGACGTTTATTTACTCTAAGCTCTTTACTTATAGGTGGAGAAACTGAGGCACAAAGAGGTTCTTCACTTACAGATGAGTAGACCAATACCCTCAACTTGTCCAGAGCCTTGTCCCACCTAAGACAGGGTCAGGGCCAGCACTGTAGCCGGAACCCACGACAGCCTTATTACTGGTTCCATGCCCTGGTTGCACTGGAGCAGAATTTTTGTTTTCAGCTGGGTGTCTCACATTGGGCAAGTGTAGATGGCTACCAGAATTAATATTCCTAAGAATCCAAGAGCTCTTTATAAAAAGTTCTTCAAACAGATTTTTTAAAGTATCTTTGACATTTCTTAGCGCTCACTGTTATACCCATACAATTCAGCTCAGTGCTGGCTCACAGGTGTGCATACCACACCCAGCATGTTTCGAATTTCTGATAAAGTTCCTAATTCTAAATCTTTGGCTTCCCATTTGTTTTGGTGCTAGCACTGAACCCAGAGCTGTTCGTTTGCCAAGAACGTGCTCTCCCCTCAGAGCCACACCCCGTGCCCAATGCTATGTTTTCCACTTTGCCTTCATCTTGATGAAATAAAAATGCATTTACAGACTACCTGGATGACTTTATAACCAAAACCAGACCAGCAGTTGCGGCACTGTGGTGTGCACCTGATTGCAGCAGTCCTGAGGCCAGGGGTATCTGAGAGGGCACAGGCAGACTTCTAACGCACAAATGATCCACTGGAGTCCCCTGGAGGCCCAGGGAGATCCAGGACTCTGAGGAAAGGACTGTTTCTCAGGAGTGCCCAAAACAAGAAAAATCAGGGAAAGTGTAGTCACACCTATAGCCAGAAGCAGCCTGGTGTCAAGCACGTGTGGCAGGTGTCTTCGGACCTCTGCTCTTAGTATGAATGGTAAGGGTTGTAGCTTGTTACAAGCTCATTTGTTTTGGCTTCATAGATAAGAAAGAACTTGGTTTGTAAAGAGTTCATAGCTAGTTTTGTGCTTACGTTATATTATAATAAAAATTATATAAATACTGAGAATTGTTAAGAATTTTTCCTTTATGGGCCTGCAAGATAGCTCGGTGAACTGAGTGCCTGCTTAGGCAAGCGCAGGGACCTGGGTTCAATCCCCAGTACCACATGCCCCACTGGCACTTCCTCAGGTGCTGAGCCGGCCACTGAGACCAGGCATGGTGGTGCAGACCTATGATCCCAAGGCTGAAGAGGCTGAGAAATAGAAGGATCACTATGAGTCCAAGCTGCACAGTGAGACCCTGTACCAAAATATTATAAATTTAAAAAAAGAAGGATTTTTCCCTTGAAGTCTATACTTTGCTCAAGATAAAGCAATATAGGGCTGGCCAGATAGCTCAGTGGATTAAGGTGCCTGCTTAGGCAGACATAGGGGCCAGAAGTTTGATCCCTGGCTGGCCATGCTGGCCCTGCCCCTGGGGCACACTGAAACAGTGAACTGAGACTGGGTGTGGTGGTGCGTGCCTATAATCCCAGTGCTTGGGAGGCTGAAAACAGGAGAATTCCCTACGAGTCCGATCTATAAAGTGAGACCCTGTAGACCGTGTAAACCCTGTACTAAATACATGAAAAAAAGAGATAAAGCTATAGAAAATAAATGAAACTGGTTTGAACGACTTTTAACTCTTTTTTTAAGTACAGAAAGAAGTGATTGGGTGTGATAGCACATATCTGTAACCCCAGCACTCTGGACACTAAGCAGGAGGATTGCTGTGAGTTCAGAGCCAGCCTGGGCTACATAGCTTTGAGACCCTGTGTCAAAGAAAAATAAACACAAACAAAAACACACTACTTCTTGACAGAGCTGAGCCTACAGCGCAGCTCTCTGGGGTTCTATACTGTTCATCTCCTTGAGCCTTTTTCCATTTCATAAAGCAGCTGTCTGCTAACAAGGCAACATACAACATTTGTCTTCTAAATCCTACTTTTGTGCTGAAGGCTCCAGGAGGACAAGCCCAGCCTTTAATCTGAGATCTGAGACCTGGTCCTCACAGTTGGTTTGGGACAAAAGTGAGCTGTGTTAGCGCCCTTTGAGCCTGAGGAGGAGGCGTAGGCCCAGCCGCCTCGCCTTCATTCCGCCACCTACTCAGTTTGTGGATGGAGAGAGGCAAGTCCCAACAGCTCCACCCTCACAGCCCCATTTCTCAAGTACAGATAGGAAAAACAGAGCAGATTAGATAGCATCTAACATTTTCTTCTGAGCTCTTCTATTCAATGAATTTAAAGTATTAAAGTCTCATCTATTGTCAACTCCTGCCTCCAGGTAGAATTGGCTTAACCTCTACAGAGGTTTATTATTACACACACAGACACACAGACACACAGACACACAGACACACAGACACACAGACACACACACACACACACACACACACACACAGAGCTCCCCCCACAATGCCACTATTTCCTAATAAGGAACTTCAGCTGTACTGGAAAGGATCTCTCCACTCACTCCTGTGCACCACAGTACATAGTAATTCCCCATCAGTGCACCGAGCGAGTGTTACTGGGTGAATGTGTGCGCTGCCAGCCACCAGCACTTCCTTCCGGTTCCCTTATTTCTACTCTCATGCTTAATGGTATCTGTTTTTCTGGGTTAGCAAAAGGAAATGCTCCCTGCACACCAATTGATTACTTCTGACCAGGGATGACTTAGACCTGGCTTGTTTCACGTTTGTTTCCTCAGATAGATGCTGTTAATCCTTTGAAATCTGGAGGCCACGTGTTTTACTTCAGTGTAATTCTCAGCACAGCCCTGGGTGCTCCATGCTTGAGTGGTCAACTGTTGCATTCAGCAGATCAGGCCTGTTGGTAAGCCTTCGGGACAGTCCTCTGCCCCAGACTAAAAGGTCCACGAGGAGCTCAGCCCCCTTGAGTTCCTTTCAGATGAGGTGCTAAGAAACATGAAACTGGTTTTTCTTTTTTTTTTTTTTTTTTGGCGGAACCGGGGATTGAACTCAGGCCCTTGTGCTTGCCAGGCAAGCACTTATTCTACTGAGCCATCTCCCCGGCCCTCGAAACTGGTTTGAAGGACTTTTAACTCTCCCTTTTTTTTAAATACAGAAAGAAGTGATTTTTTTATTCTTTGGAATACCCTTAGGCAACCTTAAAGACCATTATGCATAATATTCTTCCTTATTGTCTTTTCCCGCCTAAATACTTAGTGCTCATAATTAGTTCTTTGGATCTGATTCAATTTTTGGTACTTCTACTATAATTAATTCCTTGTTTTGGAGAGAGCCACGGGTTGTGAAGGAGCAGAGTTCTAGCCCCACTGTCCTAGTTCTAATGTCTTCAGGCCTCAGTATCCCCCATGCGTATAACACAGAGCAAAATAGGTTTTGCTTAAAGCAGTATTATTAGGAGCAACTATGTTACTGTGTGAGAGGATTTGAGACGTTTTGGAGCTTTATGCAGCCAGGTGCCCCAGTGACTAAGGAGGCTGAAGCAGGCCTGCCTTTAGCCCTGGAATTTCAGGCCAGCCTGGGAAACAGCAAGATTCTGTCTCAAAAAAAAAAAAAAAAAAAAAAAAAAGGAAAACTTTTATGCAAACTTCTATTGTTTCAGAACACTAAAAATATTTTACTTAAGGTTATAATTCAAGAGCTTCGCTGAATAAACTAAAGCACATATTCCTGAGATACAGCTGTATCCCGGTGGTAGAATGCTTGCCTAGAATTCTTGCAAGGTCCTAGATTTGACTCCCAGCACTGAAAAAACAGAAGATAAGTTAAAAATATATACACACTGGTTTCCTATTACATATAAATGAAAGTTAGAAGGAACTATGCCATAGTGTTAATATTAGTTTTTTAAAAGCAGTTTTCTATATTCTTTGCAATACTAGTTATTCCTCTTACAACTACAAAAACTACTTTAAATAAAGACAGTGTATAACAGCTGAACCTTAAGCAAGAAGAGCTGTGGATCTGGAGGGGTCTGAAGAAGATGAATCTACAGTAAGCCTTCTCCAGTCAATAAAATTAATTTTCTGAGTTGACTAGTAACATCCCGAGTTGGCAGGGATGTTCAGCCAAGCCTTTTCGAAGAATAGCAAGGTTATCAAGAATAATGGTAATCTTTCCATTTTTCTACAGAACTATTATCTTCCATCTTTTTTTCTCTGAAGTGTCTATTAGATATCAGCATCACCCAGTCCTGAGAGTATCAAGAGGTGAAAGACTTAGAACATGGAAAACCTCAGACAGGAAGTTAACGTTAGTGTTGCATAAAAGATGCCACAAGCATCTGACCTCATTATTGTCCTCCACTTCCCCAGTGCCCTGCGAACACCCATCACTAATCGGGTGTGATTTGGGAGGTTCAGAAGCTGGACATAAATCAAAGTCTACATCAACTTTCACCTTATTCCTGAGGATTCCTTTTTAGAGGTGGAGGTCTAACCATGTTACCCAGGCTGGCCTCGAACTCCCAGGCTCCAGAGAACCTCCTGCCTCGGCCTCCTGAGTAGCTGGGACTGCAGACCTCTGCTACCTCACACCCACCTCCTTTTTTCCCAAGAATTCTAACCAGCAGGCTTTTCGGTGCTGCCACGGTCTCACCCCAAATGCATCGCTCTCTTTAATACATTAGCACCGTTTCCACCACACAGCCTTGCTCATGAATGCTGCTGAGATCAAGGGATCAAAGTGAGATGACCACATGTTCCATCACCTCCATCAAGATGCTTGTAAGGAATGAAGCAGGGTGGTATTAAAAGTTTTGCTGGCACAACAGGTGCAAAGTGGACTGTCATGGGCAAAGCAGGTCATCACCAGGTTAGGATTAGGCAAGGCGAGGAGGAGAGAGGTGTCAGTCAGCTGCCTCTGGTCCCAGCGCTGAGAAACTAGGGCAGCGCTGTTACAAGCCCCAGCCCACGCGCGCTGCCCCCCATGCCATCTTAACTCACTGTCCAGGGGCCCTGTGGACATTCTGATTAAAAACCTACAATTAGGATGCAGACAGTGATTTTTCTTTTCATTCCTTCTTTCTCTTCCTCTCTCTTTCTTTAAACTCTGAAGGCTCACAGAGGAGGCAGCTGTTTTGCAAAGGAGGGTGGGAATTGCAAAGGCTGGCCTGAGGCTGTCTTGCATTGCGAGTGTTGCTTCTGGCCCCTTTTCAAGCCACCAGATGTGAGGCAAGTCATGCCCATCTGGATTACCAATCTCATTTTCATCTCTTTCCACACAAATAACAACAATAGTCAAATTATGTATTCCAAGGCTTCGAAGAGGGGAACATTAATAACTGCACAGGACCTCAACTCTCACGGAGTAGTTATTCTAGTAAGAACACCAGTTTAATTCAACGAAGGGGATGAAACACCTCAGTTCGTGGGGTATAGTTAATTTAAACACCAAAAACGCTGAAGTGGAATAATTGAAGCCAGGCAAGCCTTAGCACTTTGAGAGTCCGAATCTTTAGGCTTCCTAGTGAAATGGCTGTGTTTTGGGGTCACCACCAAGTTCTCCTAGAAACAGCTCTGGCGCTGGGCACTTTGGTGGTGTCAGTCCTCCCAAGCACTGGGGATCAGCCAAGCTCCACTGCCAATAATGGAGCACCTGGACATCCAGTGCTTAACCACGAACCCCTTCTGTGCAAGTGAAACATCAAGTAAATGGACCGCGTTGCCTTGGGAAGACATTAACAATAGCTCTTCTTCTTCCCAGTTTTGATTTGATCGGGTTCGCTGCACCCATGAGTCTGGGCTAGCCTGTGGCAGCTCCCATTAGTCATTCCAGGGCCGTTAAGGAGACCAACATGGGGGCACCACTCAGTTCATCTTGAGACATTATTTCCATGTTACTCAATGAAAATAGAGATTCCCAGAAGCTAGCAACCTGTCCCAGGAATTGGCCCAGTAAGTGCAGACAAACTTAAAAACTATGATCCAGAGCTTAACAAACATTTGTTGAGTGAACCCAGTCCCCCAAGAGCCCAGTGCAATGTGTGTACCTGCAGCCCCTCCTCAGGAGGCTGAGGCAGGAGGATTGCTTGGGCTCAGGAGTTCAAGGGCAGCCTGGGAAACATGTTGAGAGCCCTTTTCAAAAAAAGAAAAAAAAAGAAAACATCTTCTGAAATTTATAGGATACTGTGGGAAATACAAAGAAGCATAAGTCTGCCCTCAAGGAATTTGTAATCTTGCTAGTGAAACAAACTAGAAAGAGGTGAAAAGTTGAGCAATGTTTCTTGATTTGAATAAACACTCTAGCCAGTGATTAGGAGCCGATGTCACAAGGCAGCACCTGCTTAATTGTGCCAAATAAATGGAAAAATCAGAAGGTTTCACAAGGAGAAGATAGTCAAAATGGGATGGCTCATGAAAGAGTCCGTGAGAGACATGGGATCATAGGTACTCACATATTTATTATTTTTGATTTTTTTTTTTTTTGAGACTGTCATCTCCACTCATATGGCCTCCAAGAGCCACAAGGCCAGGCCACACACATGCAGACCTGATTCCTGCACAGCCCCTGGAGTTCTGGGACTACAGTCATGAGCCACTATGCCTGGCAGGAATTTTATTTTCTTAAAAGATCCACTTGGCATTAATTATACCATTGGAAAGGCCCCCTATAAACTGGCTCATGACTTAACTCAAACTATTTTAGATGTAACTTTCCAGGCAGCTATTGAGCAATGCACATGTATATAGGGACCGCAATTAAGGCTTGCAAATTTTAATGAAATTAATAGCACTGAGGATGTAGTCACATACCTCTTTGCATTGGTGGGGTTATATAAGTCTTAAGGCCATGGGAAGACTCAACAAAGCCATGAGACTGGGCTTGGTTTTAATTAGTTGCTTTTAATTGTGGATCAAGTCTGAGTGGTACAGTCTGCCCCCATCCCTAGTGCTGCCTCCATCCCTAGTGACGCTTCTGTCCTATGGGTCACAATGACTGACTGTCGTGACCCATGTGGCTTTCAGAAGCCAGGAGGCCACTTCTGTGTCTTTTCAAGATCATCAGGCCCAGCTTAGGCCTGTGTGAGTACCAGGTGGGGCCTCTTGACCTCAAGAGCCAGAGCTCAGCCGCTCACCCTGTCATCTTCACTCATGTGGCCTCCAAGAGCCACAAGGCCAGGCCACACACATGCAGACCTGATTCCTGCACAGGTACCAACTTCTAGGCACTGCTCGATGAGAAGGGAAAGCCAATTTAAAAGTGCTTTTTTTAAAAAAAAAAATTAAGCAGCTTCCAGAGAGTTTCCTGAGATAAGTTTCAGTGTTTTCTATATGTACATTAAAATGTTATTTGCAATTGAAAATGAAACTGACATTAAAAATTCCTGAGTCACTGCGCATGTCAGGGCATGCCTATAATCCCAGAACTCAGGAGGCTGGGGCAGGAGGACCATCACAAATTTGGGATCAGCCTGGGCTATATATAGTGAATTCAAGGCTAGCCTGTACTACATAGTGAGACCTGTCTCGAAACACACACACACACACACACACACACACACACACACATACACACACACACACACATCCTAAACTATCAACTCAGGGTTATCTGAATCCAATTTAAATTTTATCTTACTCTATGGTATTTACCAAGACAAAAAATGCCTTAATATACTGAAGAAAGAGTTTGCACAGCCGCAAATGGAAAGGGCTTTGTGCTTGCCTGAGTTAACTAGCTACTTAATCCCAGCAGGCTCAGGGATGGAGGTGCGGCTCAGGCCCTGTGCCTCCTCTACCCTGGCAAGTAAGACTTCATCACATAGCGCTGACGTGGCCTTCCGCAGCCCCTCCCCCCACCACTTAATAGGACCAAGCCCCGGCTAAAGAGGTGGAAAATGTTTCTTCTGATGCTCATTACATGAAACTCTATCTCAGTACATAGGGTTTTCCTTGTCCGGAGCTACATAGCAAAACTTGTGTCCAAAAACCCCAAACCCAAAACCCCAAAACCCAAAACCAAAACCAAAACCAACAAACAACAAAAACTTTAGAAGGGCTGAGGATATAAGTGCAAAGGCCCTTGATTCAACCATCTTACACACACATACAGAGCAAGAGAGTGAGAGAGAGAGAGAGAGAGAGAGAGAGAGAGAGAGAGAGACAGAGACAGAGACAGAGAAAGACAGAGAGACAGAGAGCAAAAAGTTAGATTTGGTCAGTTTTTCTTAAATTTAATTGCAGGGATTGCTTTTAAATAGGAAAAAAATCCTACACACCTGCCACCAAACTGCTGCTGATCCCCTAGAGGTCTGCGAATCCAGGTTCAGAAAACTGCTGTAACAAACCAAAGTTCTCTCCCATGTGGGTATTTGTAATTGGGAAATTCAGGCTTTACAGTAACTATTTGGGTCATGACTGACATACAAATACAATGCCTGGACACCTGGGACACTCAGAGCCCGAGTACTCATGTGTGGGCCTCTGGGAGTCTGTGCCTCGGGGGTGGGGGGAATGGTCCCTTCTGTTCTAAGATGTCACCCTTTCAAGAGCAGGCAGCCGCTCCCCGGAGGATGTCCCATGACACCTGCTGCACTTGCTAGAATATCATATGAGGGGGAATACTAGGAACAGCATTGTATGAACACATTTGGAAAAATTATCTTTTGGGGGAGTTGAAGTCCCAGGTACTGAGATCCCTCTCCCCCATTTGTTTGCTTTTGAGATGGTCTCCCTATGTAGTTCAGACTTACCTTGAACTCACTCTGTAGCCCAGGCTGGCTTTGAATTCCTAGTGACCCTCCTGCTTGAGCCTCCCCAGTGCTAGATGACAGGTGTACATCACTGTGCCTGGCTCGGGTACTGAGTTCTGACAACAGCAGGAAAGGCATTTGGCCCTAAGCCAACATATGAGGCATAGGAGGCTGGTGTCAGACAGCATTTGCCTTGGCTCAAATGAAACAGTGTTTCTGATTACTTGGAAAAGTGTGTGAGGTATTTCAAAGGGAGATGAGCAACAGAAAAGCAAAAGAAAGTGAGCCTGACATGGTGGTGAATCCCAGCACTCAGGAGGCTGAGGCAGGGGAATCTCTATGAGTTGGAGGCCAGCCTGGGCTACATAGTGAGTTCAAGGTCAGTCTGAACTACATAGCAAGAATGTGTCTCAAAACAGAAACAGAAACAAAAACAAAAACAGAAGGCAAAGGGCAAGTGACAATGAACAGAGGGCCCAACAGATCTTTCTCTCAAGGAGACCCAGTGAGGGCCCGCCAGTGCAGGAGAGGCTCAGCACCACCAGCCATCAGAGAAATGTGATCCCAGGAGGAAAGGAGGTATCATGAAGGATGAAGACACAGGATTCCACATTTGGGGTCAGAACCTGGGACAGGACAGGAAAACAGGCTGGCAGCTCCCTCAGAAACAAACCGCAACATCCTCCTGGCTGTGCTTTATCCCTAAAGGTCCCCATTTGCAGCCCTGGTCCCCCATGTGTTAAAGCCATGGGGCCTTTGAGAGGTGAGGTCCAGTGGTGATTGAGAGGTCAGCAGAGCTGGCCGTCATATGACCCTGTTCTCTTGGGGACCCTGGGTAGGTGTCATATAAGAGTGGGACAGCCCCTGGCTCTCTGTCAGTTGCTGCACCTGATGCCAGTGTTGTGCTATGCCAAGGCCTCCCAAACCTCCAGTGGCATCAACTTCTCTGTTTCCAAAGCTACCACCTGGGGAGTTCGCTGCAGCCAGGGACGCGGTGCATCTGCCACAGGATCAGCCCTGGCTGCCCGGGTAACCACTGCAAGCTGAGGTCAGACAGATGCTCGGATGCCAGTGTTCACCCTCCATTTTTGCAAGATGTGACACAGCTGTCTCAGAACTCAGCAAATTCAAAGAGAATGAGGAGAAGCGAGGTCACCGCAGGCTAAGGACAGGTGGCCATGCAACACTGGGGCCTATTGATGCCCTGTGCTGATAAAGGCTTACATGGTAAATCTCAGGGGCTTGTTTGTTTGTCCTGGGAATCAAACTCAGGCCCTTGCATGGCCAGGCAGGCACTGTACTGCTGAGCTGCATTCCCAGCCCAGTTCAAATGCTAAATCATATGTGAAATCTATTTGTCTATCATTGGAAAAACAAGAAGTTGAACAGCTTAGTCACTGGGTGAACATCTAAGCTGCTGATCTGCTAAGGATCTACTGGAGATATAAAACATCCAAGGCCATTTTCACAGGGAAAGGGTGAACAGTCAGGACTCTCGGAACCACCTGGAGTGGGGCTCGCAGGGGAGCACCTGCCCTGTGTGTGTGAGGCCTGGCTTCTGCCTGGCTCCAAAAACAAACAGCAAATGAGCCAAGCTGGCGTCCAGCCTGCCTGCAGGTCCTGGGACTGAGGACGTCCCATCTCAGGCCTATCCCTATCAAGCAATTCAAACTTTCATTCTATAGCTGAAGTTAATTATTAATCATCCACAGTGATAAATGTCACAAGTCTCAAGGATAACTGAAGAACAGTTGAGCTACAAATCTAAATATTCGGACTTCCTATTGTCCTTTTCACATGCCACCCCGTAGAGGTGATAATGGGGGCAAAATGATTTTTGGAGTAAAAGAGAAAAAAATGTCACCAAACAGTTGCTCGGCACAGTAGGTTCCAAGAGCAGATCTTCCCATACAGTTTTCCATTTCAGTTTTTCCCATACAATACAGATATTTTGCAAGGAAATAAAGAGCTTCACATGTGCCACTTAGGTAATAAAGAGTCACGCCTGCAGCCCCGGCACAGCGGGAGGCTGATGCAGAAGGATCGCAAGCTCAAGCCCAGCCTGGCAGCTGTGCTCACCCTTGGTAAAGCACTTGCCAGCTCTACCAACAGGGAGGATGTCTTTAGGGTATGTATGTGCACATGCGTGTGCATGTATGTGCACATGTGTGTATATATGTATGTGTGTTTTCAGGCTGCGTGACTCCAACTCCAGAGTAGAAGAGGGTGCTGGCAGCCTCCCAGCTTGGGTATTCTGTTCTGTAGACTGCTTCAGGGGCCTGGAGGCCACACATGGGGATGACAGAGAAACAGTGCTGGCTTTCTGGCTTGGGTCTCCTCAGCCAGACCCTGGCTCCTGACACTGCTGACCCCTGAGATCAAGCTGTTCTGGTGGAGGCTGCAACAGATGTTGATGGCACTGCAATGGGATGCAGAGGGAACAACTCAAGGCACGGCAGCTGGCAGGGCAGCCGGTTGAAACATCAGCCTGCTTGTCTTTCAGCACTTGATTCTGTACTTAGATCACAAAATCATGTCTACCTATATCACTGTGTTCAACTGGCTGCTTATTTATCTATTTGTGGTACTGAGGGTTGAACCCAGGCCCTCACACATGCTAGGAAAGCACTTTGTCACTGCAGGTACAACCCTATACCCCTAGTCCTTTATTTTTTATTCTGAGGTGGTCTCACCAAGTTGCCCAGGGTGGGCTTGAACTCGCAGTCCTCCTGGCTCAGCCTCCCTAGTGGCTGGGATTAGAGGTGTGCCCCACTGCATCTAGCTTCTTGGCTGCTCTTCTAAAATAAAACAATGATCATCCATATTTGGAAAAAGAACAGTTAAACGTGAATGAAACCTTAAAGGAAAAGAAAAATCAATCACGGTCCTTTAATTCCCCGGACAGCTACTGACTTTGTGCGGTGCTACTATTGCACTAAAGATTCAGGACAGGATAGTCACACAGCTTCCACGAAGCATTCCAGATTTGAATACACCATTGTCTGCTCAGCGTCTTAGATTCTATCTGGGAACCAAGGAGCTATTTCTGAGAATCTGCATTTTTCTGTATCCCACATAAACAAACACTCTGAGGCCTCCCCAGAGGGAAGGGACATCATGCATACCCTGCCAACACTGGAGGTGGTGTGACAGAGGACAAAGCAACTCTAAACCTTGATCACCAGAGCCCCTATGCTAAGTGTGAAATAACAAGGCCCCCAACTCCTGATCCCGAAAGACAGGAAAAAGCAGTGTCTTCCGGACAGCGCTCACTGAGGAGGCCCCGGGAGGCAAGCGCGTAGACGCGCTCTTCTGGACCAGTGCTCCTGCATCATCTTCTGCCCCCAGCACTGGTGGGGTCCTTCTCTACAGCGATGACTTTTTCCTCCCTGAGTTATGGGGGCAACAAACTGGCACTGCTTTCTGGGTCTGGAAAGAGAACTTCACTGGATCACTGTAAATTTAAATCTATTTCCTCTGTTTTCCTGCTCTTCTGGCAGAATCCTGGTAACTCTAAGCGCAATAAGCTGTACTGTTGCATGTTGGGGTTTTACAATTCCATCCACTGCATTTGGGCTGGGGGTGGGGAAGCAACAGCTATAAGGAAGTCAAAGGTATTTCGGTGGATTTTGCAACTGCGAGCCGGCCTGAGGACAGGCCAGATCATGTGCCTAAATGGGAAGTGTTACTAAATCTGGGATGACTTCTTGTGGTTTTGATTTTTTTTTTTATGCCAGCATCGCTACATTTGTCCAGAAAGAGATTTTTTTCCCAGATCATTTTTCCACCACAATATAAAAATATAGTTTATTTTCACAAAGAAAACATACTTGGCAGGTTTTAAATGAACTCAAATGAAAACTTAGAAGGCAAATTGATTTTTAATTTACTACCAAGGGCATTTTTGAAAATCTTAAGACTTCCATGAAAGGGTAGTCAATTCCTAAGCTTTCCTTCTTTTCCACCAAAAATCAACCTCATAAGAAAACCAGTTAATTGATATGCAATGAGAGCAAGTCTCTGAACTGTCCGGAGGGGATGAGGGAACTAAGTAGATGCCAGGGAGGAGAGACATAACGGCAGGGGACATCCAGAGCTCCGATCCTGGCGTTTTACCTCGGTAAGGCAACCTTTCTTCCTTCCCCTACTAAACAGGGATCCAGTGCAGTGACACAGGAGATGCTGCTGCCTGGCACTGGGGCTCAGCACAGGAGAGAGAGGACTTGCTTTCAAAACAGTGGGTGGTGCATTTCAGGTATTCTCCCAAGTAATTTCCAGAAATTGTGACCCGCACGCTTAAGGTCTAAAAATTCCTTTTTACTTCTGTAAGTATTGGTTTTCACTTTAGTAACTCCTACATTTTCCTTCACTATATAAAGCTATATAATTGTTGTATCTGTAAAAGGATCAAGGCCATCTCATTCTATGATAGCGCAGAAAGTTAAGAATTGATGGTCTTCAGAAAGTTATGAATGGAAAGTTACAGCTGCGGGGGGTGGTGCGGGCCTGTAACCCAACACTTACGAGGCTGAGATAGAACTGCTGTGGGTTTCAGGCCAGCTTGGACCACATAGTAAGTTCAAGGCCCATTTGGCCTGCATAGTGAGACCTTGTCTCAAATAACAACAAGGACTAAATCCATTTGTCTAAACTAATTTATCTAGCATCTGGGAAAGCTGAGACCAGAAGAGAGAGAGGAGCTTGGTTAGGGTCATGCAATCACCTCATCGTTCTTGTGTGGGATTTCTCCCAAGTGACATATAACATTGGAGGTACACAGTTGTCCTCTGTGTCCACAGGGGGTTGGGCCCACAACCCTCAGGATACCCATTCCACGGATGCCCCATTCCTTTGTATGACGAGATATAGCATTTGTAAATTACTGCGCATGCTCTCCTCCTAAGTGACTCACCATGCCTGATATAACCAAAACGCGATCTAGGGAGCTGTACTTAGCATTTGGGAATAGCAATAAGGAAGAAGCCTGGACACATTCAGAACAGACATAGGTCTCGCCTCCTGAAGATTTCCAATCTGCTGTCACGGGAGTTGGTGCTTGTGTGCACAGCCTGTGGACACAAAAGGCTGCCTGCTGCTGGCACTGTACTTTTGTAAATCTGCACTTCCCTGACTTGTCTGCCTGTCCTCTCTTACCCCATGGCATGTGGTCCCAGCACCCTCGCATCCCTCCTCCCAGCATGGGTGGTTGCCTGTCTCACAGGGTCTGTCTCTCCCCGACTGACTTCCTCCTCCTGTGTGCAGCCCTATTCCCCACCTGATGCACCGCTGATGATTTGCTGCTAATGTTGTCACTGGCCTGAAGCCACGCCCCATACCCTTTGTCACCTGTGACACCCTCCCCAGTGGTGTCTGTAAATGAGGTGTCCCCTTGAGAACACTAATTCTACTGGTCACTCTTTAATGTCACTTCAAGATCCCTGGAAAAACATCCCTGGGCTTGGGAGTCTAACAGATCTCATCTTAGATCCAGGCTCTTACCTTGGGCTAGCAGAATGATCTTTCTGGAAGTTATTTGGCTACACTAGATCTTGCTGAGTACACACCTGTGCCCTAGGACAATAATAGGTGACTGGAAAGACCACGGTTGACATACCTGGCCACATCACCAGGCAGACACTTCTCAGAGCCCCTCTGGTGCCCACGATATGGCTCTCAGTTCCTGGCTCAACCTCCTCCTATGTTTCCTAAGACCTTGTCTTTTGACACACTCCATGAGCAGCGTGGAGTTGTGGATGTCTCTACGGCACCTTCCAAAGGTGAGGCCTGCATTGTTCTGGGCATATCTGTCTTAAATTTGCACTTGTGGTGTCACACTGGTGTTTAAAAAATTTTGCTTTTTTAAGTGTTCTGGATTTCAGTTTTTCAGATCAGGAATGTTCAAAACTGTATGTGTCTCAGATGTTCTTAAAAGAATTTGATTCTATAGCAAGCTTTGTGGCTCCGGTTGGAAATAAAAATCTATCTCAATAATAGAATTTTAATAACATAGTTTTCCCACAAAATATTGGCTGGAAATGGAGTGAAATGCTAGGGACACCTAGAAGACAGGCTCAATTCCAAGACCACACTGCAAAGGCACAATAGTGGAGCCCTGTGACAACCTCACTGCTGTGAGAGGACCTTGAGGATCAGAACCACAGGGGTTGGTGACATGGAGGTGTATGCTGGGATGAGCACTAACCAGTTGCCATCGCTCCATGGAAAAATGTATCCAGAGACACAGACACTTGGTATGCATGTGCTGGACGGGGTGCAGCAGGGACCGTGAAGTGCCACCCTTCACAGTGTGTCTTGGCTTCCCCCAGTGACTGGGGTGTGAGTTTTAGTGAGTGACTGTGAATTTGAGAGGATAGAATGCAATCCTTGACCTCTTTCTAGTTTGGCTCCATTTGGAAAAGATAAGGGTAAATGAAAGGACCCGTGAGGCAGCTCAGTGGACTAAACACCTGCTTAGGCAAGCACTGTTACTGGGGTTCAGTCCTGGCACCCCATGCAGCACAGGTCCTGCCCCCAGGCACGCTAAGCCAGCCACTGAGACCTGGAGTGGTGGCACACATGTAATCCCAGCACTGGGGAGGCTGAGACAGGAGGATCACTACAAGTTCAAGCTGTATAGTGAGATGCTTTACCAAATACATTTTTAAAAAAGAGTAAATGATGATTAAAGTAATCCTTAAAAGAAGACTGAAGTAATACCTTAAAGACAGATGATACTGGACAAATTTCTGAGGCCTTCACTTACAGGCCCTACTTGACCTCACAATAAACACCTCCCTCCTCAACAGACAAGGAAACTCAGTCTAGAGCTTTGGGTAGTGGCCAAGTGACCCAACCCCCACAGTGGTTGGCTCTATGGTCAGCTAAGGCCTCTGGAATTACATGCTTAGGGTTCTTCCAAAGTCTAAACCAGGGTCTGTGTTAGTAAAAGGTAGAATATTACACCTTGCCGAAAGATGGGACTCATAGTGACCCTCCTGTTTTCAGCCTCCCAAGTGCTGGGATTACAGGTGCACTACCACACCCTGTCTCAAACACCATCTCAGTGCACCCTGGGGGCAGGGGCGGCATGGCATGCTGGGGATTGAACCCTGACCCCTGCGCTCTGACTAAGCAGGCGCTTTAGTCCACTGAGCTATCAGGCTAGCCTTTTGTTTTTGTTTTTTTTTTTTTTTTTTTTTTTTTTTTTTTGGATAAAGGGTCTTGCTATATAGTTCAGACTGCCCCTGAACTAACTATATAGCCCAAGCTGGCCTCAAACTTGTGTCAATCCTCCTGTCTCAGCCTCTGGAGTGATCATTTTCATTACATATAATTAGTATAATACCTCCTGAATAACAGACCTTATATTTCCAGTGAAAGTAACAAAACAAAAATTTGTGGTTATTTAGGTATGATAGATCTTTCCGGACTTTCATAATAGTTGGAATCTTACAGTCTTCATTCTTCTAAGATTGGCCTCCTTGTGGGTATTGTGGTGCCTGCTTCTAATCCCAGCATTCAGGAGGATCACCATGAGTCTGAGGCTAGCCTGTGAGTTCAAGGTCAGCCTGAACTACACAGTGAGACCCTGTCCTTAAAAAATAAATGTATGCGGGCTGGCCTGATAGCTCAGTGGACTAAAGCGCCTGCTTAGGCAGAGAACAGCGGCCCGGGTTAGATCCTTGGCGGGCCATGCCATCCCAGCCCCCAGGGCACACTGAATGGGGGATTGAGACTGGGTGTGGTGATGCACCTGTAATCCCAGTATTTAGGAGGCTGAAAACAGGAGGATCACTCTGAGTCTAACCTACGTAGTGAGACCCTGTAGACCCTGTATCCCCAGTACTAAAGGCATAATAAGTAAATAAATAAATAAATAAATAAATGTATGGTCTTGCCAACTGTATTTGTATTTTGGCAGTTACTTCTGTACACAACAGCGCTGCAGTTTCAAAGCACTGACTGGAAGAAATTCAGTAGCACGTTGCTAATACGCTGCTCCTACCAAATGATTCCAAAGCTCCTTGGGAATTTAGATATGTCCAAGTTATTAGGATGTGACCTTTCCCTTAGATTTCTTATTTTAGGATCAACTTAACATGGTATTTCCCCAGTGGGAGCTGCTGTACTTCCTCAGCAGATAAGCACAACAGCCATCACAAATTATAGTGAGTAAACTGGCAAAATATAGATTTCTGTGATGCGGACAAAACTGAAACCTTAACAGGCGCCCACGGTCCATATTCCTTGGGTTGGAAAGGAAAGCACTGGGGCTCGCTAACAAAAGAAAACTAGAGTCGTGCCATAATGGTATTTCCCTGAAATTTATTCCTAATTGTTTCTTGTCCGGGCTACCAAGTCTCATGACTTTTAAAGATTATTAAAGATGCTTACGTCATTTAATTTCCTATGTTCTGCCTACTGGGAATATAAAAGATTAAAAACATCATATAATTTTAATTATTTCAGATCATAGGATCTGGAGAACAAGGAATTCATGAGTTTTAAAGGAAAAAATAAAACTAGAAGAAAATGAAAGAGCTCACAGTCTGGCCCATGGGCTGATAGTAGCGTCCACGTTTGAGCTCTTACTATATCATAGTTCAGTACAACTATACGTATTATTTTTAACATATAAATTATTGGAAGTAACCAAGGAACCAAGCATGCCTTAACTAGAACTGGAGAGCTCATAACTAGCTTTTTTTTTTTTTTTTAAAGAGGAAACAAAAACTGAGGAAAATGAGACAGTGAAGACTTTTAACTGAAGCAGAAAGTTAAAGATAAAAATATTTTCACCATAATATTTTTCTATTCATTTTAATATATTTTACTTAACTAGCTAATTAATTTGTTGTTTTGAGGCAGGGTCTTTCTATGTAGTTCAGGCTGGCTTTGAACACACTGTAGTCTAGGTTTGTCTCAACTCAACAATGATCCTCCTGCCTCAGCCTCCTGAGGGCTGAGATGACAGTCATCTTCATTTTAAAAGATATTAAATATATAATTTTCCTATGCTATCTTTATTATAAAAGTATTCCCTCAAATATTCAAGCCAGAAGTGTAAAATAGTTGCTACTTACCCCTCTGTAGGGCTGGGGATGGAATGTTTGATAGGGTAGCAAGGGCTCTACTACTGAGCAAGGGCTCCAGGCTGCTAACACAGTTGATTTTAAATATTTAAATATTTACTTTTTTTTAGAAGTTGACTTGCTTCTATCTCTATAGAAGCCCTACTTTATGAAACCTGCACTTTCAAAAGCAGTGGTTCCTTCCAATTAACTAGCAATACAGAGCCTTAAAAAAATTTCCAGGGGCCTGCAACACACAGTCTTCATGTTTTATTTAAATCTGCAGATTTAAATAATGGCAACTTCTTTTTAAACAACAAAATGCCACAGTAAGCAACTGGGGACACACTCTGGCCTCCACTATAGCACAGCCACAAAGAGAAAAATCACTGAGACACACGGACAGACAGACAGAAGCCACTTAAACTTAGCCTGCAAAGTTTTGCTACTGATGTATCCACAGGCCAGTTTTCTCTTTCTTTCTTTCTTTCTTTCTTTCTTTCTTTCTTTCTTTCTTTCTTTCTTTCTTTCTTTCTTTCTTTCTTTCTTTCTTTCTTTCTTTCTTAGTACAGGGTCTACAGGATCTCACTGGTAGTGATGCGCCTGTGTTCAGCCTCCCAAGAGCTGGGATTACCTGCTGCTCTGCCACACCCAATCTCAGCAGCCCTCAGCGTGCCCGGGGTGGGGGCGGGGCCGGCACAGCTGCTGGGGATGGAACCCGCAGGTGCGTCCGCCTAAGCAAGCGCTCTAATCCGCTGAGCTATTTGCCAGTTTTCTAGGTCACAAAAACCAGAAGCACAAGAGGTAGGGAAGCTGCTGAGCACTTTTCCTTCTACACTCCTTTCCTGGTAATGTCTCTGAAGAAAATAAGTTTTAAAATGAAATGAAAGAAGCACCTGAAGATACACGCACAGGGTAGGCAAGCGTATCAGTGTCAGCGGGGCTGTAATTGTGGAAAAATGATGTAAACACCCCAAACCTGGCTTAGTAAATTAGGTAATGTCACTAAAACAGGTCCTCTGGACACATCTGAGAGCAGGCAGAAACAAAGTGATGTGAGTAAAAGTGCTACCTGGTCTCTGCCAGTAAATAAATGTGTACAGGGCTGGGCCTGGGGGCACATGCCTGTGATTATAGCACTAGGGGAGGCTGAGGCAGGAGGATAGAAAATTCTAGCACAGCCTGGGCAATTGAGTGACTTAGTGAAACCCTGTCTCAAAATAAAAAAAATTAAAAAGGGCTGGTGATAGGGCCAGCCAAAGAGCTCAGTGAATTAAAGCTCCTGCTTAGGCAGATGCAGGGCCCCGGGGTTTGATCCCTGGGCCTGCTGTGCTGGCCCTGCCTCCAGGGCACGCTGAGACAGAGATTGAGACTGGGTGCGTGGTGGAGTGTGTCTGTAATCCCAGAATTTGGGAGGCTGAAAATAGGAGGATCACTAGGAGTCAGGTCTACATAGTGAGACCCTGTAGACCCTGTAAACCCTGTACTAAATACAAAAAAATTAAAAAAGGGGGACTGGGCATATAGGTCAGCATGAAGGCTCTGGGTTCAATCCGTAGTACCAAGACAGACAGAGTCAGAGAGAGAGAGAAAGAGAGAGGGAGAGAGAGAGAGAGAGAGAGAGAGAGAGAGAGAGATTAACAATAATTGGAAGAAACTAAGGAAGTAAAATAGTTTTTGTACAATTAAATATGATGTTTCTTATAGCTATTTAGTAATAAATTATTTTAAAAGAAATTAACATGCGCTGGGTTGAGGCTCAGTGGCAAGGCTTACGTTTTTCATGTGCAAGGGCTCTGGGTTCAATCTCTAGCACCACCAAAAAGAAATAAAACAAACCAAACAGACAAACCAATGTAAAATGAAACAAATTCACAAAATTTAGAAGTAAATTTTCCTAGTTCTGAATTTTAGTTCCAAGGGTACCGTGTGGCACCTACCTGCCCACCCTAAGATCTGATCTACGCTGAACCCCAAAGCCCTGTGACTCAGGCTGAGGGGAGGCCAGGCCACGTGTCTGGCCAGGCCCGGCTGCTGACATCACGTGTGCACAGACAGGGATGCTAGGGATCGAGCGTCCTATCAGTGATCTGCAGAACTGCGCCCTGCCCGTGCAGCACACCTGTAATTGAATTCTTCAGTCATAAAAGCACTGGGCCTGCAGGGGTTCGGGTGCCTTTCATCTAAATCCTTTTTCTCCTTTACCATCACTTAACATATTTCTTATGGGGCTTTCTCCTTTTTTATAGATTCGTTTGTCTTAGTTATAAATTAACCCCACAAGTCGACTCTCCCAGGCCACCCATTCTGCTGGTTCCTGCTCACCAGGCCTTTTCCAACTGCACGGTTTAAGGTATGGGGGTGATTTAAACTGTCAGGAGAAAATCATGCCCAGAGAATCCTCACTACATTAAAAAAGGTTCCCTAAGGATAAATGTCCCCAAGCAGAGGCTGTCTTTAAGGTAGTCACTTTGGCAGAAAAGTGGAATGGAACCACTGAAGATTTCTGTTATTGCTTTCTTACTTTTTAAAAATTGTGGTCAGATAGACACCGCATAAATTATTCATTTCAGGCAAATGTTAAAGGGTAAAGCTCAGTGGTGATGCTACATGACCGATCTGCACAATGTTTCCACCTTGAAAGCTGAAACTGCCTCCATCCTCCCCTGTCTCACCTCCTCCCTCGCTCCCTCCTTCCTCCCTTCTTCTTCCTCTCTGTCTCCCTTTATCTCTGTCTCTCCAGCTACTATCTGCTATCACATGTTTTACCCTAAAATTGCAAACTCACACAGTTTACTGAAATGACTGGAGATGCAAAAGAAGTGCCACCCACCTCTACACACACAGACACACAGACACACACACGCACAGAGACACACACACAGACACACAATCAGGGTCAAATTCTAAATACTTCGTATTTCAGTTTTCATGCCAAAACAATTGAGTTTAGACCACTCATTTCTAGACACCAAAATACACATCTAACCTTTGTTTCTTAAGAGCTTGGTTTTTCTATTTTAGATGGAGGCAGGCTTTCTAAGATTAAGTAGATCCTTGAGGCAACCTTCGTGCTGTCACGGATTCTCCCTGTGGCCTCCAGGTCCCCTCTGCACTGCCTGTTCTCACAGAGTTCCTGCACGCTTCATCTAAGAACAACAGTCATCTCACCGTTCAAACAGGAGGCTAAGGTCCTGGTTAAGTCTCATCTTGCTGATAAATATTGGTGGACCAGGAGGTGATTCATGAGATACTAGCGCATCCACAGTTCTGGCTGGAACACTCCCACGAACCCAGGCTGCCTCCACCCAGAACTGTGGCTAAGCGGGGTTCCCGAGGAGTGCACTTTGAGGAGCTGTGTTTTGTTGTGGTTTTGTTTTTGCAAAAACCTTGGGAGCTGGGCTAGTGCTGTCCCAGGAGCTGTGCCCAGCCCTGTGGAGTCACCCGCTCACAGGTCTCCCAGGGGAGCAGGGACTTGGCCTGCTGGGGCCTTGGTTCAGTCTCTAGCCCCAGAAAAAACATAGTTGAGGAGAGAATTTCCAAATGCAGCTCACAAAAACCCCAGATGAAAAGGATGCCCCTGCCTCAGGCCTTCTAGGATTTCAAGCAAGCAGCAGCGTTGCTCCACTGGTTAGTGAAAAGGTAGCAAGAGGGATTATTCAGGACCTCTGTGTCTTTTTAACAACTTTTTTGACGGCTGGGGTGTGGCTCAGGGGTGAGTGGTTGCTGAGCGCCTGTGAGGGCTTTAGTTCCACCCTCAGCCCAGCAAAACAAAACCAACCAAAACAGCCTCAGGGCTCTGAGATGCTCCAAGGCAGAGTGAAGCTAAGGACACAGTGTGAAGAGAGTTCCCAAGGGTGGGCAGGGTATGACCAGCTCGGTTACCCAGACTAGTAACCCATGGCGGCACAGTGCTGCCAAACACTCCTGGACCTCACCAGCTGTCCCCCCAATGTCCCTTTTCAGTTTTAGGGTCCCACTTGGCAATCAACGGCAGTTGATTGAACTGTCCTGGTCCCAGCTGTGTCCTGTCCCACACCATCCACATGCCGTATCTCCTGGCCCCTTCCTAGCTTCCCACACCCTGGGGCACAGGTGAGCTGTGAGCTGTCTCCCTGTTGGGGTTCATCTCAGCTCTCCAGTAATCCCACAGGGAAGGAGGCCAAAGGTTTGGGGTGCCCCTTGAGGACCCTATACCCAGGCACAAGGCTCAGTGCCTCTTGTTACTACTGACTGATCCTGGCCACTCAGTTGCAGTGGCATCTGTCAGTATTTTCTGCTGTGAAGTTATTGTTTTTCCTTTAATCAATACACATTTGGCGGAAACACTTTGAGATTGAGAAAATCCTATATCCTGTTATCCGTACCCTTTTGCTCCCCCCCCCCACATTAGTTTTAGGATTTGCAGATGCTTCTGTAGGAAGACAGCATTCTCTGCCTCCCTCATTCAGTCATTTCCCCACCATCCGGTCTGAACAATTATGTGCATATTCAAAGAGGGCTCTATTCCAGCCCTGTAGTTGCTCACTCTGAAATGGTGCTGCCACTGCAAGCTCTTTCAGCCACACCCTCACTCCCTGGCACCCCCAGGTTGAACTGTCCTGGTCCCAGCTGTGGCAATGACCACTTCTCCAAAGTGTCCCTTATTCTTAGAAAAGGAAATGGTATTTGGAAACCACGTCTGGTTTGCTGCAGGGGGACCTCACTGCTGGGCCTCCTCAGGCACCAAGTGAGGAAACGCTTGTGCAGAAGCTGACCCCACCTCAGCACACACCCTCTGGATTAGCTTTGGGGTCGACTCTCTGACAGTTCTTGTTTTCAGTGTGCAGCTTATTCCCCTATGGAGTTCAGGAAAATGAGCCATCCTGTGACTTCCCGGACAGACTGCAATCCAGAGTCCTAAAATTACCTACTCTTGTTAAGTAATGCTCGTCTCCTGCCTTCCTTAGATGCACTTGGAGCCTAAAGACCTTGCTCCAGCCCTAGGATCAAGCCACGAAGGCATAAATGCTCAGCCACTGAGCTCGCACCCCAATCCGGCCAGGCAGAGAGAGGAAGGTGCTTGGTGCGGGTGTCACTTCCTTGGTGGAGCCTATCTGGTCCAAAAAGCCACTTTCTCTAGTGTGGCAGAGATTGGTGAGTGTGTAACCTCCCATGAGCCGTAGGGACAAGCTATATCAGTGTTTATCTTAATTATAAATATCATAAGATAAAATAATGTACTTGCAATTATTAGTTGGGTAGAAAAAGAAGAGGAATGTAAAAGAGATTTCTTGTGTACTGTTTGTATTATTTCTCAACTTCTAGGTCATTTTCCTATCTTTGTTTTGTCTTAGACAAATATGTCACTGTAAGCTCCAACTGACTGGTAAATTACACAGCAGAATGTGTAAAAGCTAACCCATTTTATAGTGAAATGGTGCAAAGAATTGTCATTCTTTTAAAAGGTTACTTTTAGTTATAAACTTAGTATAATAAATTCTGATCTTACCTACTGTCAAAGGGTGACTGTTGTTTGAAAAAATAATCTTCTTGCGATCCGGGGTGCAGAGCTGATCTGGGGTGCAGAGCTGGTGCCTTTCAAATCTGAAGGATTAAAAGGAAACACAAATTTCAATCCATGCGCATATTCAAAATCCTCAGACAGTCTAGGCTGCCGAAAAGCACATACACAAATAAATGATTTTCTCGGTAGCAGCCATCCCGAGTCGATTATGCTTTGTGTTCTCTAGAAAAGTGATGGTGAACCTTTCAGAACTTTCAGTGATACAAACTGTCTACTGCAGCATGCATGCTGTAGGTCTACCACCACTTCTGTAGAAGCAACTAGCAAACCACCAAATGACTCCCCATAAACCTTGGGATGCTGGAGAATCTCCTGAAGTTCTTTAGAGATGTGTTCGATTCATTTCTCCCACCTTCCAGGTTTGCTTGCTCATGTGAGCCAAGGCCCGTTCTCCCATCTCTCACAGGTTAGAATAATGATACCCACGTGATAGTGCAGAATGAGAGGAACTAGATCTTGAAAAGCTCAGTGTGCTTGGAGGATGGATGTTGGATAACAGCTGTGTTTTGCAAAGTGAAGATTTCCTGAGGTCCTCGATTCTAGTGGTCTGCAGTTCCCAGGGAAAGGCCAGCTGTGGGCCACCAAGGAGAGGCAGGGGAAACCCAGGGGGCAGCGGCTGCGGCAGCATCCCCCACCCTGCCTGGTCTTGCACAGTGCTGGTCCACAGAGACAAAACATCCTCTGTGCCTGCAGCCTTATCAGGAGGGCCTGACCCTGGCACAGCTGACCCAACTGCACTCCCATCTTGCTGTTTCTTCTGCACTTTCCCATTTGGAATTTACAGAGAGATTCCCTTCTGCTGCCTGATGCCTGGCAAAAGAGCCACCGGTCCCCAGGACAAATAGCCTTTGCGATCCGTGCCTTCTGATATGATAGTGCATAAACCACTGCCAGCATTGTTCTCTCTTTTGCTTGCTCCAGCACGATGGAGTGCTTCTGTTTGAAAACTGAAAATATCTTAATGTAAACTTGATATTAATAACACTGCCACAAGTCTGTTTCCAGGACAGGACGCCGCCCCCTAGGAAGTGCTTCCATTGCATGTTCTGGATTCTGTCTGAGCCTGCTTATCTGCAACCCAGAGATTTACACCAGCCCTGCTAAGCTGTCAGTCAGAAGCCAGGCCTGATTGTCATCTGTGACCTGCATAAGGTGCAAAGGCAGCTGTGTCTGTTAGGAGACTCACTTTGATTTTCTTTTTTTCAACACCCAAGGCAACCACTGAAAAGCATTCAGATATGTGCAAAAGAAAATACTAATAAAGAAATTTTTTAAAAAAAATATTGCCTTCATCTTTATTTTATTTTATTTTTGTGGAACCAGGGATTGAACTCAGGCCTTTGAGCTTGCCAGGGAAGCTCTTATTCCACTGAGCCATCTCCCCAGCCCCATAAAGAAATTTTTGAACAAAAAATTCTCTGAAAAATTGAGCCATACTTGTGCTCCTTGATATCTGCCCAGTTTGGAATTCTCATGAATTCATTAAGAAGTAGGCAGGAAGAAAGGAGAGGTTGTGTGGAGCCTGCTTCTGTCCTGACTTGTCACTCCAAGATCTGGATCACACAGAAATCAGGGCAGCTCATACTACCTTTTTGTTTTGTTTTGGTTTTTTGAGGCAGGGTCCCGCTATGTAGTCCAGGCTAGCTTTGAACTCATGGTGATCCTCCTGCCTCAGTGTCCTGAGTGCTGGAATTATAGGTGTGTGCCACCACGCCCAGCAGCTCATACCACTATTAAAGGCAGGCAGAGTCTTACAGCCTTTCCCCAAGGCTTCTCCTGGTGTTGAGATTCTTTCTCTTCTATTCAGAATTACAGGAGAGCTGGGAGTGGTGGCGCACACCTGTTATCCCAGCACTCAAGCCTAAGGCAAGAGGATCTCTGTGAGTTCTAAGTCAGCCTGAGCTAATAGTGAGTTCAAGGCTACCTGGAACACATAGTGAGCCTTGTCTCCAAAGGCCAATTAATCAATTCATCATCAATCAATGACCAAGTTAAGTTTTTGAAAGTAACGTAATACTGACATGAAAATCTAACCCCAAAAAACACAGAGAGAAAAAAAAATCAGGCCTACTTATCAATATTGATATAAAGTGTTAAGTAAAATATTCATTAAATAACTCAACAGCACTGTATACTAAAAGAGTAAATTACCATAAGCAAGCGGGATTTATCTCAGGCCAAGGGGATTTAACATCAGAAATATGTTAAAACACATCACAGCTCCAGGTCAAATTTTAACAGAGAACATGATTATCTCAAAAACTGCACATGTGGTGAGTCAAGGACACCAGCGCTGCCCGTGCCACCAGCGCCCCAAGCTGCTTAGCTGAGTGCGCTGTCTCTGGGGTCCTCACTTGCTCGTGCAGCTCCATCTTTTCGCCCCTGCCTGAATCTCAGGTACCAAGCAGCCTTTGCTGATCCACTGGACTTGCTGCTGGCAAGTGTTTCATGGACCCTACAGACACAGAAGTCAGATTTTGATTTGTGGGTTCGCCTATTTCTGTCATGTAAATACCTCCTGAGTGACTGATTTCAGGCCCCCAACCTGAGGTCTGAACATGGCTGGAAAGAGATTCACCACAGTGCTTGGTGTAACACGGTGCCCATGGCTACCACCTCAACAGTGAGCCCCCCAACCGCGTAAGGCAGCTATGACGCAGAGCAGTTTGTATGCTTCTGGCCATTGTTTTTAATGAAGTCTGCCTACTTGGAAATTGATAGTGACTTGATTTTCTTTTTTTTATGAGCAGAAT
>NW_004524809.1:573098-578729 GCF_000260255.1 Octodon degus
TTTTTTGTGGCTGGCTCAGCCTGCCCTGGAGGTGGGGCTGGCACAGTATGTGGTGCCGGGGATCAAACCTCAGTCCCTGCGCTTGCCTAAGCTTGCCTAAGCAGGGGTTTTAGACTGTTGAACTATCTCACTGGCCCCTCTCCTAATTCTCATCTTACCTTGTGACTACCTTTTATGCTACTTCTTCTTTCTGAGATTTTTAGGGTTTTGTTGTTATTGTTGCTGGTCTTTCTTTTCTTTTCTTTTTAGTGCTGGAGACAACCCAGAGCCTGGCACACTTACTCAGCCACTGTGCTGCATCCCCATCCCCGAGATTTTGTCTTGACCATGTCCTGAGAGCTCCTCCCTAGCTTCTTCTTTCTGCTGCCCTTGGTATTCGGATTCACAACACATCTACTGCTTAGCTCCCACATCTTTACCTGTAACCACAACTTTGTGTGCATGTGTACATGCATGTGTGTGTGTACATGTAGTACCAGGGATTGTACCCAGCACTTTAGCAATGAATTATATTCCTAGCCTATTTTATTCTTATTTTGAGATAGAGTGTCACTCAGTTGCTTGCCTAGGTGGGACTTCAACTTGCAGTCTTCCTGCCTCAGCTTCCGGAGTATGGGGATCTAACTGCAGCTCTTCCCTGGAGCTCCAGGTCTGCATTTCCAGCATTCTAATGAGTGTCTCCGGCGCCCCAGGTACAGCAGTCCCCCTCTGAAGAATGAAAGTAGTTCAAGTTCCTCTCTCCAGACTTTCAGAGGAATCCGCCCTCAGATTCCCTAGGGTCCTCAAATAGAGGAGGAGGCTTGACTCAGAGTCACTTCCCTCTTCCTGTTGGCTTTTTTTTTTTTTTTTGGCAGAACCGGGTATTGAACTCAGGCCCTCACTCTTGCCAGGAAAGCACTTATTCTACTGAGCCATCCCCCTGGCCTCCTATCCGCTTTTGACAGATTTTATTCTCTGAAGTTCCTGCTCTCCCGCATCTCCCACCCCACCACACTGCCCCCTCCCTGCACTGTGAACCAAACTCTCCCCTCTCCTCCCCATCAGTGTGCCTGGCCTCCCAGTATTTCCTGCCCCGAGGAGGAGCCTACCAGGCCCTTTGTAAGGGGAGGCAGGGGACATGGTGCTGTCTATCCACAGGCTCTCTGCTTGTCGTGGAAGGTGGACTTCGCACACCCTCCCAAGGGAAGACCGGCTCTTCCCCCAAACTAAGCAGTCAGCCCCTGTGTTCACGGGCTTTGAAAAGTCTCTTGTCCTTACTGAACGAGTGCATAGACTCCCCTTGTCACTGTTCCGCAATGCTCAGTGTGGTAACTATTTGCACGGTGTTCACATGGTGCGGGGAGTGGGGTCGGAATCATTCGGAGAGGGCTGAAATCGCAGGGCACTAGGCAGGGGCCACACACAGACACACACCATTATACACAGAGAGCCCAAGAGTCAGGGTTTGGGTACACAGGGGGAAGGGGGTCATGGAACTGAGTCCTGTGGATACCACAACTAAGCATCACTGCTGTCCTGCCCCTCTGCCATCTTGGACCGAGTGTGTGACACGCTGCCTGGGCAGCTGCATCAGCTCCAGAGTGTCACCCCACACACAGCTGACGAAACGCTGACCTCCACATTCTGAGATCACAAAATGACATGGCTTTATTTGTACTAAAAAGGACTTGGAGAGTGAGGGGGAGGGGGAAAAGGGAGAGAAAGAGAGCAAGAGAAAGAAAAAGAACCTTCCTTCTCCTGCAGGTCCAGGGCTGTTACCTCTCATGGAGCACGAATGGCTTCTGCTCTTGCGAGCCGCTGACTGCCTACGAGACACACCGACCAGCAGCGAGCTATTTCACCCATCACTCTGCCCACGTGACCGTGATGCGTGGCATGCGCAGGCGGCCGGCGCCCTGGTCCTCTGGAATACGAGGCTCTTGTGCAAGACTGCAGGGCCAGATGCACGCGGCCTAGGTTGGATCCTAGTTTTACCCCCTGGTGGGATACTTGGGCTCTCTTTTCCTCTTTCTTCATCTGACCTTACTACATGTATAGTTTAGGGAGAATAAAATGAGATGATGTGTGTAACATGCTTACAATAAAATCTAACACAAAGAGTTCATAAATATTAATATTATTGATAATAAAATAATTTATTTAAACATTATAATTTACATTATATTATAAAAAACAACACTTTTTTTTTTTGCGGTACTGGGGATTGAACTCAGGACCTTGTACTTGTCAGCAAGTGCAGCAATATTTTTTTGATGTTTGAGTTAATTTTAAAAACAAGCCTGCCAAGCATAGTGCTACACACCTGGAATCCCAGCACTCAGGAGACTGAGGCAGGAAGATTGCTGAGTTCGAGGCCAGCCTGGACTACATAGTGAGACCCCCATCTCAACCACCAAGCAAGCAACAACACCACTAAAAGGAAGATGGTTGAGTCACAGTCTGTCTGAGAATTAACTAATGGGCACAGTGAGTGGAATGAGGACCCTCCCCACGCAGGTAACTCCTGCTGGTAACTGCAGGAAGCTACGTCGCCCTGGCAAAGAACATTATTCCAGAAGGTAGGACCTGGGGGATCATGATGAACCGAACACACAAATCTTCCAACCCTTGTGCTGCTGCACACTTGGAGATACTACACAGCTGAATGATGAATATTGCCTGCTGCCTGCCCCACGCAGAAGCAGGAGGGCAGAAGTGGAAGGAGTTAAGGACAACACCACATCGCCAGCACAAGTCACCTGGTGTGACAAAGCTCTGTTGTCAAGGTCCATTGATTCCTCTGCCAATGTCAGGATTAGTAATCCTAAACTTGCTTTAGAAAAAAAATCAATCACAGCCAGACATAGTGGTCCCAGTGTGTACTTCCAGCACTAGGAGGCCGAGGCAGGAGGAGGGCTGCTCAATTCAGGCCAGCCTGCATTACACAGAGGGACCACGGGTCAAAGAATGAACAAAAAAAGTCACTGAGGGCCAGTTTATTAGTGGCGCCCAATTTTGTCTTTTCCAGATAATTTTTAATTTTAAAATTAATTTCATTGGTATATTTTAGATATACATAATGATAACATTCATCACTTGGAATTTGTACCTGTACATAGTACATCTTGCTCCTTTTTCCCCACTTTTTCTCCCCTCCTTTCAACCCCTCTTCCCCTCCTCATTTACAAAAGCTTTGTTTCCATTTTCCCTCTATCCTCTTTTTCTTTCCCTGTCCTCCCCCATCCTAGTTCCCCTTCCTGTGTGAACCTTTCTCCCTATTTCACAGTATCTATTATACATTTCAGTCTTGATGTACCCTTTCAGTTCCTCACACCAGAGAAACAAAGCAATATTAAAATATGTATGTCCAAGATACTTCACTTAAGAGTATGGTCTCGCGGCCAGCAAGATCGCTCAGAAGACCAAATTCCTGCTTAGTCAAGCTCAGGGAGTGAGATTTGATCCCTGGCACCACATGCTGCACTGGCCCCACCCCTGGGCTCCCTGAGCCAGCCCCTGAGACTGGGCATGGTGGTGCATGCCTGTAAACCCAGCGCTGGGAAGGCTGAAACAGGAGGATCACTATGAGTCCAAGATGTGTAGTGAGACCCTGCACAAAATACAAAAAAATCCCTAAAAAACTAAGAGTATGGTCGCAGGGTACATCTAATTAGCTAAGAATGTCTCAAGCTTATCCTTCTTTATGGCAGAATAGTACTCCAACACATACAAATGCTACATTTTATTTATCCATTCATTGGTTGATAGGCATTTGGGCTGTTTCCAATATTTAGCTATTATTATAAACTGTATTGCTAGAAACATAGGTGTGCATATACTGCTGTGATATGATGCTTTTAATTTCTTCAGGAAGATACCAAGAAGGGGAATAGATGGAATCTCTAGTCTCATTTCTAGAGGAATTTCCACACTGATTTCCACAGTGGTTGCCCCAGTCTGCACTCCCACCAACAGTGCAGAAGGGTTCCTTTTTCTCCAGAGCCCCTCCAACATTTGATACTGTTTGATTTCCTGGTGACTGCCATTCTATCTGGAGTGACATGGAATCTCAGTGTTGTTTTAATTTGTATCTCCTGGATAACCGGCGTTGTTGAACATTTTTTCATGTTTATTTGCTACTTCTATTTCTTCATCTGTGAAGTGTGTATTCTTTTCAGATGACCATTTCTGGAGTGGGTCTTTAAATTTGGAGAATCTGATTTTTTTTTTTTTTTAGTTCTTCATGTTTTCTAGGTTTTAGTCCTTTGAGGAACAACTGGAAAAAGTTTTTTTTCTCATACCGTGAGATTGTCTCTTCACTCTGTTGGTGGTTCCATTTGCTGTTGAAAAGTTTTTAAGAAGGTAAGAACCCAGTTGTTGATTCTCTATGATAGTTCCTATGCAGTTAGAGTTTTGTTCATCATCTTTGCTTACATCTGTGTCTTCGAGAGTTCCACCTACACTTTCTTCTGGAAGACTTAGTGTTTATATATTAATATTTAGATCTTTGATCCATTTTAACTTCAGTTTAGTGCATAGGAAAAGCTATGGGTCTAGTTTTAGTCCAGCATGTGGAAAGCCAGTTTTTCCAGCACCATCTATTAGAGGCTATCGTTCTTCCAATGAGTGTGTTTTGTCCCTTTGTCAAAGATAAGGTGACTGAGTGTTTGTAGTTGTTTCTGTGTCTTTTAATCTGTCCCACTGATCCTCACATGTGATAGTTTATTTTTCTTTTTTTCCAGTACTACATTGTATTCATTGCAGTAACTTTGTAATAAAATTTTAAATCAGGGATTGTAATGCTCCCTGCCTTGCTTTTGTTGCCAGAATTGTCTTCACTACTTTAAGTATCTTCTGGCTGCAAGTGAATTTTAGGATTGTTTTTCTAATTCTGTGAGATATGTTATTGATATTTTGTTTTCTATTGCATTAAATCTGTATAACAATTTTGGAAGTATGGCTATTTTCACTATATTTGTTTGTCTTACAAAAGAACAAGGGATATATTTTAATTTTCTGGTATCTTCTTCAATCTTCATTTTCAGAGTACAATAGTAGTTTTCAAGGTAAATGTCTTTTACTTCATACATTAGATTGATTCTTAAGTATTCCTTTTTCTTTTTTTGATGCTATTGTGAAAGATGTAGTTTCCTTAATTTTCTCTCAGTGAGTTTATTCTTTGTGTACAGGAGTGTGATTGATTTAGTCTCCAGCTATGTTACTGAATTTGGTTATTAAATCTAGAAGCCTTTTGGTGGAATTTTTGGGGTCTTCTATGTACAGTGTCACCTCATCTGCAAATAATAATAATTTCACTTCTTCTTTTCTTATCCTTATTCATTTTATTTCTTATCTAATTTCTTATCTCTAGCAAATGTTTCCAGAGCTATATTGAATAGGAGTGGAGACAGTGGACATCCTTGCCTTGTTTCTGATTTTAGAGAGAAAGTTTTAGTTTGGTTCATTTAACATGGATGTTGGATGTTCGTTTGTCATAGATGGCCTTTATCAGACTGAGATAAAGACTATCCATAACAATCTTCAGCAGGGTTTTTATCATGAATGGGTATTGGACTTTGTTAAATTATTTTTCTGCATCTATCGAGATGATCATGCAGTTTTTGTCCTTGGCTCTGTTATATGGTGAAAATT
>NW_004524809.1:578829-587343 GCF_000260255.1 Octodon degus
TATATATTGAACTATCCCTGCATCCCCGAGATGAATCCCCCGCCCCGTGGAACCAGGGATTGAACTCAGGCCCTTGTGCTTGCCAGGGCCTGAGATGAATCTTACTGGGTTCAATTTTGTGTGGTTTCAGGAAAAACAACACGAACATTTTGTTCATGTTAAATTTAGAGTAAAAAGAATCTTGTATTTACAAGGGCCAGCCAAATAGCTCAGCAGATTAAAGCGTCTGCTTAGACACAGGGGCCAGGAGATCTGATTCCTGGGCCTGCCGTGCTGCCCCTCACCTCCCGCCCTGGGGGCCATGCTGAGAAGGCAGTTGAGACTGGGTGTGGTGGTTCACGCCTATAATCCCAGCACTTGGGAGGCTGTAAACAGGCAGATCACTATGTGTCTGATCTATGCAGTGAGATTGTATGCTCTATACACCCTATCCTAAAATACAAAAAAAAAAAAAAAAAAAAACCCTATATTTATCATTTGATTAGCAGATCAAACTACCCATCATTTCCATGTTATATTAGATTCTACTGAAGAGTGACACTAGGGGTTAGGAATTGGAGGAAAGGAAGAGAGTGAAGGAGCGAGGAAGGGAGAGACAGACAGAGACAGAGGAAGAAGGGGGAGGAGGAGGAGGAAAAATCAGGAATGGGAAAAGGAGGGAGATGTGGGAAATAAGAACTAGAGTTCTGGGAGAACTGAGAGAAGACAGTGAAGATGGAAGGGAGGGAGACAGGGAAGTAAGAGCCCCCAGAGCCTTAGTTGCAGTGTCACTTGGCCAGGCCCAGGTGCCAGACCTGGTCCTCCCTGGGCCTCTCCGTACCATACAACACGCAGTTGCCATCCAAACCCTGGGCTGAGAGTACAAGTTGGTAATGACACAAAGCCATGCCTGAAGGATGTTACCTGTGCTTTCTCTGAACTCATACCTCCCCTAACCTCTGGCTCACACCAGCCCTCAAAGACTTACCCAGGTCCTCACCCAGTTGGCGGATACTTGGCGAACATCAGAATCCATTGACACCTACCGCATGCCAGGTACTGAGTCAAACCTTGCCCGTATTTTCATGAACTATGTGAGCCACATGAATGACACACAGTGAAAAGCAGCTATTTTCACAAAATGTTCCACTAGTCTTTAGGTGAAACAAATTTTTTTCTTTTGCAACAAACATATTTTCTTCACCTACACCAGTCTTTCTGAAATAAAGACTATCCCTTATTTGAATTAAGAATATTCTAGAACACACATACATGATAGTAAAGACATTACTTGTAGAAGAGCCCTACAGAGTGAAGTTAAATCTGCAATACCTCCAGCTGTTAAATGTTACCATAATTGACATTTATAATCACAAAGTCAAATAGGTTGAATAAAAGGCTATTTCAATTGTCACCTCAGAATGCCAACCCTGAGACATCCCACATTGAGTGGCAATTTTGTCAGCTTTTGGCCAATCATGACATCCACTATAGGAACAAATAAAAGATGGAACCATCAGCAGCCTGACTGTGATTTACGTAACTTGTTTCTGTGGAGATTTGCATGACTTGTGAAAAATATCACATGCAAGAGGAACTTACTATAAATATTAAAATGAGAAATAAATGAATGGCTGAGAAAGCAATGGAAAAATAGTAATTTCTTTAAAAAGAATTGGGGAACTGTAGATCTGGGGTGAGGCTCAGGGATACTGCACATGATTAGCATGTAGGGGGCCCTGGGTTCAAGACCTAGTATCAGGGGAAAAAAAAAAAAAAAAAGGAACTGTGGAACTGACTGTAAGATGTGTTTTACAATCTAATTTGCATACATATTTCCTTAAATACAATTACAAAGACAAGCAAATGAAGCAGTATCTAAGCATGTTCTGAGGCAGCCAATCAGGAAGAAAGGCATTCTTCCCAGTTGGGGCAGGGGACAGGGGAGGGTTTCACCAGGGCCAGCACCTGGATGCACAAACCCAGCACAGTAGCAGAGTGGCAAGGCACCCTGGATGGCCATTGCCCCCTGCTCCCATGCCCGCCACCAGGGTATTCACTTCACTGTCTAGCCTGGGGTCCTCTAACTCTGAGGTGAAGGGAGTTTGCTTTCCACTTCGCTACAAAATAGATATTATTAATGTTAACTTTTTGTTTTGTTTTGTTTCTTATTTGAGACAGGATCTTGCTATGTAGTCCAGACTGGCCTTAAACTCACTGTGTAGCCCGGGCTGGCCTCGAACTTGAGACAATCTTTCTGCCTCAGCCTCCCAATTGCTGGGATTAGAAGCATGGGCCACCAGGCCCAGCTAGATTAGTTTAATTTTAGAATTAGTTTATTTTCATTTAAAAATGTTTGAGGGGGGGCTGGCCAAATAGCTCAAGGGATTAAAGTGCCTGCTTAGGCAGACACCGGGGCCGGGAGTTCGATCCCAGGGCCTGCTGTGCTGGCCCTGCCCCCGGGGCAGACTGAGACTGCCATTGAGACTGGGTGTGGCAGTGTACGCTTGTAATCCCAGCACTTGGGAGGCTGTAAACAGGGGCATCACTACGAGTCTGAGCTACACAGTGAGACCCTGTACACCCTGTACACCTTCTCCTAAATACAAAATAAATAATAAAGAAATAAAAATGTCCAGTGGGACTATATTTGGGATTTGACTGCATGTATAGATCAATTTCAAGAAAACTAGTATCTTAGCAGGGCTGGGTCTCCAATCTTTGGCCTCACTGTCCATTTTTTCAGATGCTGTTTCTTTTCTTTGTACAATGCGGGAGCCACGCCCCTTGAGATGCTCTCAAAAACTCAGCCGCAAACCTGGACCTTGTACCAGGTAGGGAGCTAGCAGTCCGAGGGGCAGCCCAGACCCGGGCACACCTGTGCCTCGCTCTGCACCCCCGCGAGGCCCCGCCTCCCCTCCTGTCCTGCCTGCGGCCCTCTGCGCAGACCCGATTTTGCAACAGCTTCCCGCTGCTTCTGCCGGCTGCCCAGTTAATCTTCCACCTGAATCATCTCCCTGCTCTTCTAAAGACCTGCAATCACCCCACTCTGTGCAAGATAAACCCATACTCCCTCTCCTGCATTCCAGACCTTTATCATCGGACCAAAAATCTACACTCCCAACCATACCTGTTCTTCTCATGGCTCTACTCACCCCTGAAACTGGCTCATCTCTGCAAAATGGCCCCTCAAACTTTCCCCAGACCAGTTTGCTTTCTTGCTCAAATGCAGGGCCTTGTATGAACCAGCCAAGGGCTCTACCACTGGGCTACATTCCCCAGCCTTTTAAAAATTGTATTTTGATCTCAATAAAATTATGGGGAAAAAATTGTATTTTGAGGCAGCATCGTGCTACATTGCCCTAGTTGGTCTCGTACTTCAGATCCTCGTGCCCCAGCCTCCTGAGTAACTGGGATCACAGTGTAGACCAGGCTTTGCTTTCATATCCTGGAAATTCTCTTCCCTTCCTCTTTGACTCCTTCAAGCTGGGATTCTTGTTTTTACTTGAGGCAGAATTCACAGAACATAAAATTAACTGTGTTATCTACTACATTTTTTTCTGTTTTTATTTTCTCTTGAATCAACAGACGATAGCTGTACATTTCAGCACGCATCCACGATGTGTAAGGCTCAGGTCAGGGTAACTGGCTCCACTCGAAACTGCACAACCAGGGAGTGCAGGGGCAGCTGGGTGGGGAGAGCTTGCCCAGCAGGCTCAGGCCCTGGATCCCCTCCCAGTAATGTGCACATAAGTGCACATGCAGACATACGCACACAGCCCTGATACCGTCCCCTCTCTGAAGGTTCCAAAACCTTCTGTCATCTCCTCAGTTAGCAGTCTTGCTCTGCGCAGCCACAGGAACCCAGCTGCTGCTGGAGTCCCTGCTTGTCCCTTTCTCTGTACTTGTGTTGGGATCTTTTCTCTGGGCCCTGTCTGTTCCTATACTTTTGAAGTCCGGCTCAGTCACCCTGGCTCTCTCCAAGCCTGTTCTGCATCCTCCCCCACCCTCCCAGGTCAGCGTCCACCTCACAACCCAGGGTCCCTTCTGGAACTGGCAGTCCCCAGGCTCTGAGCTGAGGAGCCCTAGTGTCCTCCTTCCAGGCCAGGACCTCGCTGGCCAGTAGGCTGCCCACTGTGTCCAGGACTCCAGATCTTGGAGATGACAAGGACACCGCACACGCTGGTATTTTGACCTGAAGTAGTTCATAAGTGCAGATTATTTTCGTCAAAGGAGATGTTGAATTATGATGATGGCACTTGCGACTCACATATGAAACAGCTGAGCATGCCTGTAATTCTGACATTTGGGAAAGCTGAATCAGGACATCAAGAGTTTGAAGCCAGCCTGGGTAACTTAGGAACTTAGTGGGACCCTGTCCCAAAATAAATTTAACATGTCTGGGGGCTTAGCTCAGCAGGAAAACCCTGGGTTCAATTCTAGAAATGCAAACAAGAACAAGAACAATGAAAGTATGGAAGGCAACCAGTTTTGTTTTACGTGTGGATAGTAAGCCTGACCTACTGAGCACCACACATCCTTCTAACCTTTCCCAGCCCGCAGTACTCAGCAGAATTTGCTACAGTTGCTGCTGGGAGTTTGGAGATAAGAGGGAAAAACAGGCTGCAGCCCTCGGGGCATTAAGAACCTGTTCTGCGCAGGACCACTCAAGACCCAAGAGGAGGCTGAGGTCTGTAATTAACATTTTTCTTGTTCATATCCCATTTTGCCAGCTTCAGAATAACAACATGGAAATTTCTTCTGGCCTTAATTTCATCATTATATGTCATAAAGATGTTATATGAAATGGAAATGAACATTTTCAAGAGTAGTTTGGGGAACTCTCCAGGAACGTGTGCGACAGCCACATGGAGCGCACGTACCTGTCACCAAGATCAGGTGGAAATGCAGTATTTCTAAAGTCCTTGCACCACAGTGCCCGCATCAGGCCTCGGGTTGGGGGCCCACAGGAACACAGGAGAACTGTGTGCAACATGCTTGCCTGCGGGTTCGGCGCTAGGAGCTTTGTTGGCTCATAGACCTCATCCATGAAAATTAAGGGACATGGGGAGCAAACAAGCAGCAAATGACAAGTGAGACACAGAACAGGGCAGCTGAAAGCTGATTTTCTTCCTTCCCACTGAGCTTCTCCTGGGCTCAGATGAAACCTGTGCACCGAAGCTGCCGGGTGAGGGAAACACTTCCTACACACTGTGGCAAAGGAGAGCAACCAAAAGGCTTTAGGACACACAGTGGAAACAGACTAGGGGTGTGTGTGTGTGTGTGTGTGTGTGTGTGTGTGTGTGCATGCACGTACACATATGTGCATGTGTGCTAGTTCTGAGATGGTCTCGCAGGCAGAGACACATGGACCTCTCACCTACCACTAGACACACCCCACGGCTGCCCACTGCTGGGTACAGCCCCATAGAAACATCACCCAAGTATTGTATAGTTCCATGAGAAACCCAGAGTCTAAATAAATTAAAAAAGCAAAATAAAGGAGCATAGGAAACAAGGAGATCTTCTGCTGATGGGAAGGAGACCAAGAGACGGGGGGGGGGGGGGGCAGAAGGAAGATGCATGAGAGCATCCACGGACTGACTTGGTGCGAGGAAGGCGATCCCGGCGTCCTGCAGCAGGCACTGATGCGCGCAGAAATTTAAAAATAAGAATGAGGAAGTGGTCAGTCAATAAATGTGGAGTTTGTGGAACAGCACACATAGACTCTGGCAAACTTTGCAAAATTTGCAAGATTCAGTTTCTTCTGCCCCTACATACATGCCACATTCCTGGCATGAAAAAATGAATTCCCATTAATTGTGTAAAAACCGCTAGGGCCTAGCTCCGTTATCCTCCCCCAACATACAACTTATGATCAGAATCCATTTCTCAGTCAACGGTGGTTCAATGTGCAGAAGTTGGAAATAGCTGTAATAATTTATTCAAAGGATGGTGATTTAAGAGACATGGCAGCACTTTGGGAGGCTGAGGCAGGAGGATCCAAGTTCTCCCTCAGCCAGGGCATGTAGAGTGACCCTGTCCAAGTAAAAAGGGCTGGGGATGGCTCAATGGGAACACCTGGGTTCAACCTCTAGCACCAGGAAAGATAAATAAATATGATATGAATCTTCTTTTACTCACATGTTTTACTCCAAATACGTGAATTTTTTATGAGGCTTATAAGGAAAATGTAGTCAACTTTGTTTTTTTAAAAAAAGTTCTATTTCTATGGGACATTCTTAATGAACTTTGTTTTACAGTGAGGGTAGATATAAAGAAATTTTTATAAATAAGTTATAAATTACTTCTGTTTTTATAGCTAACCCCATCGGTAGAGCCACTATGAGAACATTTTAGGACCAACACTTCGCAAGGGAAGCCACCGTCTTGCTGCTTGCATCTGCAGGACTTCAAGGCTTTCCAGGACAGCGAGGGGTGCCTGCCTCCCGGCTAACACCTAGTTATGAATGAGCACCCGTGCCTGACACGAGACCCTCTGCCCCTCACAGCCTGACAGAACATGAGGCTGAGAGACGGGGCGAAAACATCAAGGCCACAGCATGCCCTTCCCACGTAACTCAGACACAGCGCCCAAGTCCGTGGGGGCCTCACGACACTCCCCGACGCACTGTGCCCGGTTACCTCCTCCTCTGCCTGCTCTGCTCCAAAAATGTGCCTACACGAGGGCTGGAAGGTCCCAGGCCAGACCCGGGCAGGGTGGAGGGTGTCTGGCTTTCCACTGCGTTATCCTCCTTCTCTTAAACGGCTGCAATAACACTTCTTGAACAAAGGCATTTCCATTTAAGAGCTTTGGACACTGGGTATGGTGGCAAACACCTACAGCCCAGCACTCAGGAGTCCAAGGTAGGAGGGCTGCCACAGTGACACAACGAGTACAAGGCCAGTCTGGAATACACGGTGAAGCCCTATCTCAGAAAGCCAGAGAGAAAGCGGTGCTGGTGGGTGGGAGCACTTTGGAGGTTGGAGGTTGGGAGTGTAGTTAGTCAGCACAGGCATATTTCTACAGGTAGATTTGAGGCCCAGGGCTCAGTTCCTGGCTCCCGAACAAAAACAAAAAAAGAAAAAGTAAAATCAAAGTTTTGGTTCCTGTAGAACCAAAGCTTTTTTGTTTTTTAAGATAACACCACATGAAGTTTGCTCTAACCATAGACAAATTCTAAGATGTAGAAACCGACTTTTTTTTTTTTTTTTTAGAAAGGGTTTCGCTATGTGAATCAGACCCTGAACTCACTATGTAGTCCAGGCCTCAAAATTGCAGAGATTCTCCTGCCTCAGCCTCCTGAATACTGGAATGACAGAGGTGTGCTACCATGCCTGTAGAAACTGAATTCTGTTAGCCATTCTATTAAGGACGAGCCTTGGCAGCCCAGTAAGCAGACAGACAAGAGGACTCTTCAGTGTCAATAACACAAAATTTCTCACAAGCCCTCAAAGCACTTTGATAAAGAGTGCCCTAAGACTCATGACTTGTGACACAAGTTTCACAAAAGAAGCCCCCCCCCCCAAACAATTCCAAGAAAAATGTCCTGTGTAAGCTGGTCCAAAGCAAAAGCATTCAGCTTTCTCCTGTGGGACTTCTACAACAAAGCAGTAGAAAAAACTGAAGAAAACTTTGAGGGCCTCCACAGGTGAGCTCGGGGTGGCAGGACAGGGGAACGCGTCCCACCCTTGCAGCTGCGGCTCGTGGAGAGAAGTGCCCCCCCAGGGCCTGCCCCACCTCTGCCCGCTGCTCCTGGTCACAGGTTCAACATCTCCCCAGGAGCTGGGGAAGCCAAATCATTCCGCCGCAAGGTCATGTGGCCTTAGAGAACTGAGCATCATTGGCACACACTTTTTTTTTTTTTTTAGAAAAAAATATTTTATATGGGAAGGCTTTAAAAGAATAACTCTGGAAACTATTTCTTAAAGCTCGATTTTCCAGCATATACCAAAGCGCAAACAGATCATAAACCCTAACCCAGCAGCAACACTTACCTTTATGTATGACTGCACACATTCCGAGGTGGTCACAGTTACTCAGGAGGCTGAGGCAGGAGGATCACAAGTTCCAAGCCCAGCCTGGGCAACTCACTGAGACCTTGCTCAGAATAGAACATACAAATATCTGGGGATGTAGCTCAACGGTAGAACACCCCTGGGCTGATTCTTGGGATGCACCTCCCCAGATGAGAAAAGGGGTTTTAACAGAGGGGTAGATTTTTAAGCTTCTTCACAAAATAGTTCAACAACAAGTACAAGGAAGTCCAGTACATGTGAGGGAATTAGGAATGAAATAAGATCTGCATATATCAGGAAAAAATCATGTGGTGCCCTTACATTTGTCTTTAATGGCGGCGTTAAAGGAGTAAAATAGGTAGGGGATTTTCAAAGTGATTTTTTTTCCCTCTGATCATTGCTAGTCAGAGCCTCCAAATCCCAGTAATTTAATATAGTGATCATTTCTGTACCATCCCTTCCTGACTTTCATGTGCCTATGGTTTGTTTTTTTGTTTTGTTTTTGTATTTTAGGGA
>NW_004524809.1:587663-605501 GCF_000260255.1 Octodon degus
GAGAGAGAGAGAGAGAGAGAGAGACTCCTTAAGTTGCTCCTTCAGTTGTCCAGGCTGGGTTAAAACTTGCAGTCATCCTGCCTCAGCGTTTCTGAGCGCATGGCTTCCAGGCATGCATCACTACATGTGGCTTACATAATTTATGTTTTTAAAAATTTCTCAGTATTTTTCAGAGTTCCTAGTAGCTTTCAAAATTGCTGTTCATAATTGTATAATATTCCACACAGTGGTTACACCATAATCCATTTGTTTCCTTCCAAATGTGGGTTCTTGTGACAATGCTTTCATGAAAGTCTTTGTCTCCACGGCTTTTCCTAATCTTCCAGCCCTTTGGCAAAAGTCCCAGGCAGGGGATAGCATGAAAATATGCAGCCCGTTGCCCAATGCTTTCTAGGCAGCCAGAACCAAATCACAGTGATGACAGAGATACGAGAGGGAGTCGTTTCCTGAACTGCAGTCTGTGGAGTTGTGTGTTTACACTGTTTTTGCAGTGCTGGGGCTCAAAGGGTCTCTCCCATGCTAGAAAATCACGCTGTCCCTGAACTACAACCCCAGCCTCAATCCTTGATCCATAGAAGTTTAGAATAAGAAAAAAAAAAAAAAAAAAAAAAACCTATCAAGAGCCATTAAGAAAGGTACATTTCCTGCATTAACTGAATGGGACTTGAGGTTTTGAAATCTGTATCTTACAAATCTGTTTCGAATGAACTAGTCCTCCCCAGCTGTATGGTATCATCTTACGGCGGCGGGCCAGGGGCCCAGGGACTCCGCTCCCAGCCTGCACTCTAAGACAAACAGAATTGGGGCTGTGAGGCCTGGTGCTGTGGGCCTGTAACCCCAGCACTCTGCGAGGCTGAGGCAGGAGGCTCCACCTTTGAGGCCAGACTGCACAACATAGTAAGACTGTTTCAAAATAAAAACTAAAAAGGGACATGGCTCAGTGGGAGAACACCCTTGAGTTCAGTTCTGAGTGGAAGGAAGGAGAGAGAAGAAGGAAAGTAAAGGAAGGAGGGAGTAGGAGGCCGGGAAGGAGGGAAAAGGAATAAAAAAGGGGATAAGGAGATAGAGAAAAAAGGAGGGAGAGAGGAAGGTGCGGGGCAGAGGCGCACAGTCAAGGAGGGTGGAGGAGAAGGAGAGGGGGCTGATCAGCAGTGGGAGGGGGCGAGGAGGCAGGAGCCCGCGCTCCGCCCCCGAGCTGGGTGACAACTCTTCCCAGTGACCGAGTAACCGGTCAGGGGTGGCCTCACAGGATGGTGCTAAGGGGTCCACAAGAGACAAGCTCGGCCCAGAGCTCCCTGTGCGCAGGGCAGGGCCGACTCCAGCCCAGGGAGGCCACTGGGGTGTTCAGCTCTAGGATGGGGCAGGCCCAGGCTGCACTGCACACTGCGGGATTCTCATTTGAGAGAATCTGCACTGCTCACAAGTTTTCAAAGGGCCGGCCAAATAGCTCAGCGGATTAAAGAGCCCGCAAGCAGGCTTAGGGGCAGGGGTTCGATCTCTGGGCCTGCTTTGCTGGCCCTGCCCCCGGGGCGCCCTGAGATAGGCCATTGAGACTGGGCATGGTGGCAGGCACCCGTAAGCCCAATTCTTGGGAGGCTGTAAACAGGCGGATCACTATGAGTTTGATCTAGGAGTGAGACCCTGAACACTCTGTAGACTCTTCCCTAAAATACAAAAAAAAAAAAAGACCAAGTTTTCAAAGGGCCTCTGTGCTGCAGCAGATGCTTCCCTCATCGTACCCAGCACCACACCCCTTCCCCACAGGTGACTGGGTCTTCTGTAGTCCAGGATGGACTTGAACTCAAAGCAGATCCTCCTGCCTCAGCCTCCTGAGTGCTGGCCTTGTAGGCCTGCACCACCATGCCCAACAGCTTCCTCATCTTTTTCAAAGCACTTATTGAGGGCCACCTAAGCACATGCTCCATGATGAACATAGAGGAAGTGACACCTCGTCGGAATTTCCAAGGAGAAACTAGCAAGTTATGTCTGCAGGCTTCAGACTGCTGCAGTACAGTTTACGAACATATTAAATTGCCTTTAAATAAAGTCAGGATGCTTCCAAAGCCTTTTAAAAAAACAAAAACAAGAAACAAAAACTCAGCCATCCTCCATTGCCAAATGCCTGCCCCGGTATTTTCTTTCCCCTTCTGTGCCATACTGACTTATGCAAATCATTTCTGAAGCTTCTACCTCACACATATTTATAGTATTCATGTGTTCATTCTCTCTTTTATAAGCCTCATTCACCATATAAACCAAGAGAAAGCATATGTATGGGTGCCTTGCAATATGCTACCAAAAGCTCGTTGACACAGGTAATTTGCAAGTGCCACAAGAGGACAATGTTTAGGAAGGGAAGACTTATAAAGTTTTACACTAGTAAGATTGTAGAAAAGTAAATCTCAAGCAAGCAAGGTGCTTAGTCATGGGGCAGAGGGTGGCCCGTGCCCTAAACACTACCAATTAGCTGATTCACACAATTAAACGACTTGCTCCTGAGGTAGCCACTAATCTTTTGTTCCTAAGAGATGCACTGGCACGCCATAACTATTTTTAGCCTCAAGAAAAGGGGGAAAAACATATGTAATATAATTTTATGATCTGTAGGTCTGCCAAAGAAGCAAGCATTATTTCTACTTCTCTGGCACACCCTCCTCCCGGAAGTGACTGCAGAGTGCCTCCCCTTTCATTCAGTTTATTAAAAAGCTAATTTAAAAGTTTGGCAGGGTTATTCATCATGGGATCAGATAATTGGTCCAGCAGGCTCCAAAAAGTAAAGGACAATGAAGAGGCGATATTCAGCTATGTGATATTCACATATCACCTACCAGCTCGTAACTCTAACTTTAATAACATTTCCTGGGAAAACTCGCTGTCCCAAATACATGTTTGTTCTGAGGTCCATAGTGGTTTGAGGGAGAAAGCAACCAGCCTTGATTTGTCTGTGGGTGAACCTATCTTTCCCGGTCATTGTTTTCTCCTATTCTGTCACCTTATTTTTCCTCTCCAATCCCCAGTTCCCAACTCTGAATCTGTTTCCCAGTCCTGAAAGCCTCGTTTGCAGGTAGCAAGAAAGCAAAGAACTAACCTCAGGATTTTGCTGAAAGCAATGTAGTGAGTTCACCCTGGAGGGGTTCCCAGCCTTTTAGTGCCCAGGCTATTCTGAGGAGTGGGATGACAGCCCCAGAGTGGGGTTTGGTTAAGGAGTCCTCCCCAGAACTTCTTCACTGCACACAGTCAGCTTAGCGGTTCTGATTCTCACTGCCCTCACTGTAAGGAAAACCATTGCTCAAGCACACATGATGAAAGAGAAAGACAGCCTCCCTCTACCAGAACCTCTCCTGAAATAACTGCGCAGCCCACAAGCCTAAGTGCTGGGCGGCACCTGGAACTAGAATCCGGCCGTTCATGTCACCCAGGACATGGAAATTCTTCGAAACCATGGACCAAACATCCTGCTGGTTGCGGTGGCTGAGGATCTGTCTCTCTCCCACTCAGGGCATTTCCCTCTTTCTTACCTCTGCCCATCTGCCTTTTCCTTATCTGCAGCAAACGCTGAAGACTTCTCACTGAGATTTACAGTAATCTGAACCCTTCCCAGAGGTCAGAAAATCTGTCTCAATGCATTCTATGCCCATAATAGAATTCTAGATGAGTCCACAAATTAAAGCCTTTTTTAAAGGGAAGTAGTTAAACCTATCATTCCACTTATTTTCTTAATATAAAAGGAGGTCTGGCAATGTAGTCATTGGTGAATGGTTGTCTAGCGTGTATAAGGTCCTGGGTCCCATCCCTCAGCACCCTCAGAAAAGTGAGGATCGAAGGTGTGGCTGCATTGTGGAACATGTATGTAGTATGTGCCAGGCCCCAGCTTCAGTCTCCAGCACCAAAATAAAAACATAAAGAATGAAGATAAGAAATGATTAAAAATAAAAACAAGAAAGGAGAATAAAAATGTTTCCTAAACAGATACCGAATTGCACAGAACTCAAACATTCTGGAACCCAGTTTGAGTCCTGACAGTTTAAAAAAAAATCTCTATTTTAATTGACTCAAGTTGCAGGGGTGGATGGGTCATTGCTTTGCTTTGTATCTGAGAAAGTGAAGTAGAAAAGGGAAATTCATTGCACTCTGTCCCAGACAACGCTACAGTGGAGAAAGGCCCGGCCCGTGGGACTGCAGGATGGGGCACAGCAACTGAGGAGCCCAGACTGAGCTTCCTGACAGGAGAGGAGGGATAAAGTGCTGGCTGCCCCCCACTGCAACTGGCTGCCCCCCACAGTTGCCCCACCTGCAGGCCCAGGCTTGCACCTTCCCTTGCCGATTCCCACTTCCCACCTTTTGCTCGAGTCCTTCTGGGCCCTGGAACCCCACTTTCCAGGGAGCTGCAGGGCCTCCAGTCACACTGAACAGTTCCCATACTCAACACACAAGCTCTTCCACCCATGTGACCAGTGCTGCCAGCTGCCACTCAACGGCTGCCTGCTACATGCAGCCCAAGTCCCTTCCTTTCCTAGTCAGCAGGCACTTTGCAATTTCATGTATTATTTCGGACCCAAGCAGAATTTTTAAATGTGCTATTTGGATGGTGCTTGATTAGTCATAGCTCTTCCAGTGACTCTCTATTCATAAGCAGGTGCGTTACTAGGGGAGTAGTAACTCTTCCAGCCACCAGAAGATTGTTTCTTGGCTACTGCTTGTTGAAAGAGACCACTTTTAGTGACACGCAGAAGTCATTATTCGGTGTTTTAGACTCTGGAACTAAATTGTCTCCTAAGCCAAAGGATCGCAGGCCTCACCATAAAGCAAACCAGGCCCTGAGTGGTACAAATCAAATACACTCAGAGTGCACCCTAAAAATCTGGAAAGAGTAGAAAGTTGGTGTAGCAGCTTATTGGGAAAGTGCTTTCTAGCATCATGAGGCCCTGAGCTTGATTTGAGCACCTCAAAAAGAAAAAAGTGTCTGTACAGAATAGAGCTTTTATCAAGTAAAATGCATGAGCCGTGCCTTCCAGACATTTGAGGAACACAGTATTAACACGAGGGGTCTACATGACAATACAGGACTGACAAAAACAGAATATGCATAACTATTGGATGACTCTGTCACAAGTCATAGGAAATAGCACTTTATTATTTATTTATTTATTTATTTATTTATTTTTCTTTTTTGTTGCGGCCAGTTCAGCCCAGGCGGGCCTGGTGCAGCGTACGGTGCAGGGAATCGAAATGCAGTCCCTGTGCTCTGCCTAAGCTTGCCTAAGCAGGCACTTTAGACCGCTGAGCTATCTCTCAGGCCGCTGAAACAGTACTTTAAAATGAATAATGAAATATTCCCAGAAACATTTTATAACTTGACAGACACAATTTTTATTTTTAATAACAATCTCAAACTTAGCACCGATGTGAACTAGTAACTTTTGTAAGAGTCGGCTACAACACTGATAGCCGCAAAAGGCTCTCTTAGGACAGTAGCTCAATTAAGTCCCAGGACAAGGTCTTATCTTTTAAGATACACAGGTTTGCTGATAAAGTCTTAAAATCATACCGAAAAAAGAAGGAGCAGGAGGAAGAGAAGGAGGAGGAGGAGGAGAAGGAGAAGGAGAAGAAAATAAAAAAGAAAAAAAGAAGCAAGGCAAAGATCATAACTAATACTTTTCTCCCTTCTTAAATGAGAAAACAGTTAGAAAGGATGAGTGACTTGCTCTGGCTATAATAACTGAAACAGTTAAACAATGTACACATTTACATTCAGAACTGGATATTCAGTATTTACATTGTGACGTGTGTTTTTATTCTTGTGTGTGTGTGTGTGTGTGTGCACACCCACGCGCATATGTGTGTGTGTGCTGGGATTGAGGCTGGGCCTTAGCAAAGGCCAAGCTCTCACTCTGGCAGTGAAGTGCACCCCCAGCACCATGTGCTTGTGGCTGAAGAGAAATATTGAAAACACATAAGCTAATTTCTAAAATTTATAATTTCAACATATATCTTTTTCAGTGATAGATGTCATCTTAACATCTATCATAAATTTTCTCAAAGTATGGTCTATCATATTTGAGTAATTTCTTTCCAAGATTCTAATTATGATAAGAAAAAATTAAAACTTTCTGTTTTTTATTAAATAGCTTAAAATATATACTGTATAACTCTCCCAAACTTGCCTCCATATTGTGAGAAAATACAAATAGCAAATAATAAATCCACAAAGATATTTTTAAAATCTTAAAGTTAGCCTTGATCTCATATATGTGCTAGGAAACTAACTGAAGTATGACACGTTCCATGGTATGGGGCTATCTATGCTTTTGAGATGAGTATTTACCGACCGTACTAGGTTTTAGTGGAATCAAATTAGACCAATTTCAAAACACCTTTGTAAACAGTGCCGTCTTTTATGCTTCCTTTAGACATCAAGAAAATTAAGAAGTAGATAATGGAGAAATTTACCACACAAAGTTAGAAAACCATGTTAGAAGTTCAATTAAACATAGGGGCATTTATGTTTACAGTCTAATGATGTAAATCAAGATTTTTGGCTAGTGATTTAAAAAAAACCCTCTACAGCGAGTATTTACTTAGTGAAATCCTATGAAAGCAAAAGTTTCTTCCAGAATGTTTGCCACACCTCATGACACATTGCGTATTTCCAAGCTCCAATGACAATAAATTCAACAGAAAGATGACTGCGTATCAGAAGGACCAACATTTTCTGTCATATGCCTGGGCTTGTATAGATCCTATGAGAGAAGTGACAAAATGGGCCAGGATGCATGAAACATTTGGTAAACATTATCTTGATATAGTTTCCCTACTTCATGGAAGTTTCCTATTATTGAGAACCATTTCACAATCTGAAAAGCTAAATGAAATGTGTTATTAATACTCTGTGTATTCACAGCAGTGCCTCTGCCTCAGCTTCCATACAGAATTAGCTCCACTAGGTAAGTGTCAAACATTTTTGTTTTCTGAGAGTTAGAGAAGTGAAATAAATAAGTAAATAAATAAACATTTGTTTATAGTTATATAACCTACTGATTCAATACAGTCAGTCTTATGACCAGTAAGCCTTTACGGCTTCATGTGCCCTAGGTCACACTTATTCTCCTGTATATATTTTAACTGTCACAGGGATTTTGAAATTAATATATTGATTTTCAAAATGATGTAATCTAGAATCTTTTACTGAGTAGTTCTGAAATACATAAACATTAAGAAAATGAGTCCCTTCGAAGAAAATACTGTAATTATTAAAGTAGTAACTGCAAATAGCTTCAAAACACCAAAGTTTAATAAAGAATATGATGTTGGTGGGCAGTTTAATTCTTTTTTTCAGTTTAATTTTTTAAAAAGAAAAATACGTCCTTTCAAATATAAAAGAATAAGAAAACATCCAAAATGTTTTCAGTTTGAAATTCTCCAAAACCTAATTATTTCACCAATGCCATGGTTTTCTAGGAGTTATAAGAACTAGAAGCAAACTTAACCTATGAAAAAATTTTTGATTAAAAATAAAAGTATCAGTGGTTTTATTTTTCTTGCAGTGGGCTGCAGTATGTACTGAGATTGGTCATAGTTGATTCTCAGATCTTTTCACTGAAGAGGTGTTCAGAAAATTAAATATCAAACATCACATAATTTTAATAAAGGCAAAAAGGTATACAAATTACATAGGAAGACAAAAAATAGGTAGTTTTACAACACACTCCAGTCTTTGGCTAATGCGAAATGTTTCAAGTTCTTTTTTAAAAAAAAAATATGAAAATAAACACTGTGGTACCATAATTAATGCCACAGAGAATCTGACTGAAAGTGTATAACCCCCAAATTACTTTAAAACTGGAGCAGGATCTTTTGGAATGGCATTTCAAAGACTAATGTTTAGCATCTATGAAATACCAGGAAGAGTCCACGTCTGTCAAGCTTTCAGTAGGGTAGAAGAAGATATCTCTGGGAAGCCTCTGTGAATGTCTTTGCCTGTGCCTACAGCACAAAGGTTTTAAAATCATCTCACTCCATCAGTCAGTCAGTCGGTCAGTCAGTCAGTCATGCTTCCAGTCAGCGGTCGATCCCTTGGCTGCAGGCTGGCGACTGCCACAGGACACCTGAGATAGCCTCGGCCTGACCAGATCCCCGAGCAGGTTACTCATTGCTCTCTTAATAACTGCAGTTAACAATTTGTTTCATGAATGATTAAAAAAAAAAAAAGTCCAAACAGTTGGCAATACAACCAGGTACCTCAAAATCCAGAATTTTCCCAAAATAGCTATCACGCCACTCAGTTCATCACTTTGTCTAGCTTAATTTTCAAATAAGAATTAACCCAAATTAATTTTGTTTCATCCCTAATCTCGAAAGAAGGAAGATTTTAGGGTTTTTTTCATGACAGATAACTACTCTTTGGCTTGTTTTCCTCTTGAACTATTTGCCATGATTTTCCCTATCATTAGCGTCAGACCCAAGTGAATACATTTTTATTGTAAGAGAACACTGAGAAAGTGCGAGCGTTGGAGTAACGAGAAGCCTGCAAGTTTTGAGCAGCTCACAACACCTTCCAACAGGCTGCGAGCACAGGGCGCCACTCACCTGACGCTGGAAGTTACAGGAGAATTTGAAAACGCAGCCTTCTGGTCACCCGCGGAGGTAAAGGCCCCTTCTTTACCTACCAGCTGCCCTTATATAAAAGCAGCACTTTGGTTACTCCCAGCTCTGCCTCCTGCTCAGGCTCCTCCCCACCAGCGGGGCATAAAGTGCTGCACGCCCACCTTCCACCTTCCACCTTCCACCCGCGGCCGGGATCCTGCGGGCCTGGCCCTGGCCCTGACCCTAACCCGGATCCCGACCCTAACCCAGGGGGAGCCCCTGCGGCGGGCGCGACCTTTCCAACCCGGGGGGGGGGGGCAGGGAGCTCAGCGGCACCCCACGCCTCAGCCCGAACCCGGGAACAGCGCAGCACCCTGCACCCCGCACACACCGACACTCGCGCGCGCGCACACACACACGGACATGGACACAAGCGCACGCACACACACAGGGACACACGGACACAGACGCACACACGCGCTCGCACACAGACGTGCTCTGGCTGGGGCAGTCCCGCTGGCGCTGGCCAGCGCTGTCGCCGCACGGCGGGACACGGAATTCTGGGGCCGAGCCTCACGGGGCGCCCACGCGGGTTCCCATCCCGGGTGCGCTTCCCGGCCCCCGACGTCTGCACGTGGCGCGTCCCGACCAACCCAAATTCGAACCTGGCTCTCCGGCTACTACGGTTCGCGCCTCATGCTGTGCCTGGCTCGGGACCCTGTCGCCCTGTCGCCCGGGACCCCACCAGCCCGGGTCCGCCCCAGCCGCGCCCTCGACCCTGACCTGAAAAATCTTTGGCTCTGGCTCCCGGTCTCCTCGGTTCAAGTCGCTGTCCCGGTGCGGGTCCGGGTCCCGGAGCGCGGCGGGCCGGGCAGGCGACAGTGCGCCGGCGACAGTGGCCCGGCCCCCGCGTCCCGCCCGCCGGGTCTCGCTGCGCGCGGCCGCCGCTGGGAGGCGACCGGAGCGAGCGGCCCGGACCGGCGATCCCGCCCCGCCTCCGGACAGCCGCGCCCTCGACAGCTGAGCGGGACCCGCAGGCCGGCCGAGCTCAGACCCGACGGCATCTGCGCCGCGTCAGCCCCGGATGGTCCCTCCAGGCGCGCCCGTGCGCCCGTCCGTCCCACCCGGGTGCCTGGAGCGGCGGTGGGGGCACTCGGTCCAGCTGGGGCCGCCTGGAGAAGAGAACCAGCCCCTCTGGGGCAATGTGTGGGGGTCGCCTTTTTCCCCTAGCGTGGAAAGCCCACATTTGTGGCTCGAAACAGTTCTTTGATGTGTGATAGTGACCCGCTGCCCCTAAACCTGTTAAGTTTGGGCAAGGAAACTGAAGTTTTTGCCGCCGTGCTCTGTTAGGAGCACTATTCTGCCATAAAGATGGACAAACCTGAGTGGGAAAATGGGTGCACCTTGAGACAGTAGTGTCAGGCAAAATAAATCAGGCAGGCTTCAGTATTGCAGGTTCTAGTACATGAGAGACCCAAAGCATAAATAAATGACAGAGCAAAATAGGAAACAGGGAGATGAGTAGGGACCAGGACATCGCAGCAGAGGAGAAAAACTGAGCTGGGCGGGGCAGGCCAGCTCCAAGCACGGGATGTCAGCGTCAGCACTGCAGATGGGGACTAAAATTTTAAAAATCGGGAGGTTGAACGACATGGGTTGAGACCATTGAACACAGCAGACCATTGAACACGGCAAGATCCTCTTTCCTTGCCCACCCTCAATGAGGTCAAGTTTGCGCAGGTGCCCGCCGCACATGGAGCAGCTGCAGGCCTGCTGCTCCTGGTTCATTCCAGAATTGTAATCCACTGAAGGAAAAAAAAACAACATTAGTGAGATGGAATTTGCATAATATAAAATTTTAATAATACATATTTAAAATACACAATTCAGAGAGATTTTTAACTCTGACAGGTTGTGTCACCATCACCCTAATCTAATTTTAGCATAATTTCATCTCTAAAGAGAACTTCTTCCAGATGAAGAGAACCATTCTCCCCTAAGCCCAGGTAACCATTAGCTGGCTTTCTGTCTCTGTGTTTTCCCTATTCTGGGCCTTTCCTACCAATGCGACTGTACCACACCAGGTCTTTTGTGAGGACTGGCTTCTCTCACTTGGCATAATGTGTCCAAGGTGCCTCCATGTGGTGGTTTGTATTGGTGTCACTTCTCTTTTGGCAAACAAACTGTATCCATTGTATGGACACTGCATTTTGCTTATTTATCCATCAAAACAGGCAAGTTATTTGTCTTTCTTTCATTTTTCTTTCTTTTGTCCTTCCTTTCTTTTTCTTTCTTTTTTGCTATTGTGAGTAATGCTGCTATGAACATTCATGTGCATGGTTATATGTGTAAATATTTTTGTTTCTCTTGGGGCAGCTTTGCTGGATCACATGAGAACTGTGTTTTGGTTGTTTTGTTTTTGTTGTACTGGGGATTGAACCCAAGACTTTGTCACTGAGCTACATCTCCAGCCTTTTCTCTGCCCTCCTTTCCCTCTCCCTCCCTCCCTCCCTCCCTCCCTCATCTCTCCCTCTTTCCCTTGCTTCTTCCTTCCTTCCTTCTTTCCTTTCATTTTGACACAGGATCTCACTAAATCACTAAGTTGCCTTAGGCTTGAGAACTTGCAGCCTCCTGCCTCAGCCTCTCTGAGTGCTGGGACTACTACTCTGGGCACCACACTGTGAAGTGACTATGTCTTTGAGGAACTGCCAAGAAGCCTATGTGGCTGGGGAGGGTATAAAATGGTACCATTCTACTTTCCCACTGGTGATACAGGAGTGTCACCCACCTGTAGCAGCATTAGTGTGTTTTTTAAAATTTTATTTTATTATTTTTATATATTTAGTGCAGGGCCTACAGGGTCTCATTATACAGATCAGACCCATAGTGATCCTCCTGTTTTCAGCCTCCCAAGTGCTGGGATTACAGGCACATGCCACCACACCCAGTCTCAGTCACTGTCTCAGCAAGCCCTGGGGATGGGGCCAGCATAGTGTGCTGGGGATTGAACCCTGCACCCTGTCCCTCCCTAAGGAGGTGCTTTAGTCCCTGAGCTATCTGGCCAGTCCAGTGTCTTTTTGATATTAGCCAGCTGCATGGGAATGAAGTGGTATCTCATTGTGTTAATTTACATTTCTGTCCTTACTAATTATGTCGATCCTTTGTTGTGTGCCTGTTGGCTATTATGCTCTTCTCAGAAGATCAGTCCATTTGAATCTTTTGCCGATTTTCTTATTGCATTGTAACAGTTAGTTATGTATTCCTCATACAAGGCCCTTTCCAGATACATGATCTGTGTTTCTTTCACCCTGTAAGTTGTCTTCTTATTTCCTGGATGGTGTTATGTTAAGCACAGAGTAGAGAGGGTTTGTTTGTTTGTTTGTTTGTTTGTTGTTTTAGTCTTCAGTGACGTCCACTTTATCTACTTTCTCTTTGGGCACCATCAGTGATGAATGCAAAGCCATGAATTATTTGTTCCAAAATATTTTTTCCATGAGTTTAATTGGTTTAACACTTCCAGTTAGATCTGCAGTCCATTTTGAGTTCAATTTTATGTGTGATTTGAGGTAGGGGCCAAGTTTGCCTTTGGTGGGGAAATTCCCATAATTCACTGACACCGGCTAAGGGGAATTCCACACAGTGAATTCATGAATGGCACAGACCTAGAGTTGAGCTGAATAGTTCTTAAACTCTGGATCAAACAATTTATGACTTTTAAGACTCAATTTATAGTTAGTCAGATCTGTAATTATAAGAGGCTAAACAATATAAAATGAAATAGTACCACTCTCTCAAATACCTGGTCTTGACCCATCATTGCTGTGTTAATCAAGTTAGTGGGTCATAATCCACAGTTTTAAAAGTCATGCCAAAAGAATAGAAAACAAACTATCCGAAGGTAGCAGCTGTGTCAAAGAAAGTATTGCTTCATAAATTCAGCTGCGCACGTGTGTGTGTGTGTGTGTGTGTGTGTGTGTGTAACAGGAGTTGATGTAAAGTGGGTATCTTAACTGTAGCCCACATTTATAAATTGAGAAAACCCTGTCTTCATTCCCAGTTGTAGAATTATTTCATTGCGCAGGCATTTACTGAGTGCTCATCTATGTTGGGTCTTCTGCTAGGCAGTGGGATGAGATGACAGCAAGCACATGGTCTCCACCCTGCCACAGCACACAGCAGTGTGGCCCATGTGGGGCTGCGGCCACAAGGGACAGGGTCTGACTCAACTTTCTCCAACCACAGGGATCCCTTCCAAATACTGGCACTGAGCCTCTTCTTCTTTTTCTTTTCTTTTCTTTTTTTTTTTTTTCATTTAATGCTCAATGTTTATTTCCTTTGAGATTTATAGACAGACTTTTTATTTTTCTCTTTCTTTCTTTCTTTCTTTCTTTCTTTCTTTCTTTCTTTCTTTCTTTCTTTTTTCTTTCTTTTTTTTCTTGAGACAGAGTTTTGCTATGCAGTTCAGACTGGCTTTGAGCTCACTTTGTTGCCCAGGCTGGCCTTGAGCTTCCAGAAATCCTCCTGCCTCAGCCTCCCAAGTGCTGGGATTACAGGTGTGTGCCATCACACCCAGCCATGGTCCTTTTCCCTTAAAGTAGAACTTTGTTCCCAAGTTCATAATTCATGCTTTTTTATTGGATTGGGAAGGAAGTATGACTCTAGTAATGAGAACTGCTTTGCTTTCCACATTACTGCCACTGTATTGAAACTAACCTTGCCCGATAGACCTCAGGTTTTGAATAATAGTGTTGTTACTTTTTAAAGGAGAAGTTAAAGATCATAACAGAAGCTGTCACTTTCCAAGAGTCCCTATACTATAGAAATGATCCCTGAAAGTATAGCCTTTTCCAAGGGTTCCTGAAACATGGTGACTTAGTGACACTTAGGCACTCTGCAGATGCATTTAGGAAAGCCAGTGTGATCCACCCGTGCAGTGGAGTTGTCATCTACAGTAGCTGGGAACACTGAGGGCCCTGCCATTGGCTCCATCTCTCTACTGAGGCATCATTTATCAATCTCTAGACACTATAAATTCCCAGAGATTTAGGAGATTCTAATTTAATTTAAAAAATCATAACCAGTTCAACATGCTGGGCAGGTTACTCACACCCCACACGCCGCACGCAGGCATGCACGCACGCACTTCCACAGGTGCCTGTGCTTTTTGAACAACTCTAACTTGTTCCCACATGTGATTTTTAAATCCAGCTATGAAATTTTACCTGTAACTTTCCCATTTTACTCTGAAATTTTTTAAGATTCTTTTCTGTGTTTATCACATGACTAGTCCATTGTTATGAGTGCTTAAAAAAGTCAAAGCTGTAACCCTTTCTGCTCAGTTCATATTGCTTGCTCTTTTCATTGTATCTTTCTGCCTAACAGCACTTAGTTTTGTTTGGAGTGGTTGCCTGGAAGTAAAAATTCTGGAACATTTCAGCTAAAGAATCAGTAAGTTGGGTTGGCGTGTAGCTCAGTCACCGAGCACTTGCCTAGCACACACAGCCCCTGGGTTTCTGCCTGTTACGGCTGTGTCTCAATGTCCCCCAAGCATCATACGGTCGTAGATGGGGCTTTTGCAGGGGCGAGTGGACCTAGAGCATGTGATGCTAGAATCAGCGGTGTGCGATTACTGAATCACTCCCCTGATTGGTTTGCCACCACCCTGATCCTGGGAGCCTGGATATAATGTAAATGGGGCAGAAAGACATGGGTAAGGTCCCTCCCTGGTTGCTACGTTACCTTCTGCCTGCCATGGACTGTGCTCCTCTGTGAAGCCAGAACTCTGCCTTGCACTCAGCTAATGAGGGACTGAAACTTCTACAGACTGAGCTAAACAAACCTCTGCCCCTTTAAATTTGGATGGTGGGTATTTTGCATAGTGGGTTCAAGACCCACCTGAACTACATAGACCCTATCTCAAAAAAACCAAAAATAAATAAACTAAAAAATAATAATAAATTGGTATTTTATGTTTCTTAATGCCTCAACATACAGCTGTTAAAATGTAACTTGCAAAAACAAAAAGAAACAATTCTAGAGCCATTTCTTCAATAATATTCTTTTAATATTGAACCAAATACCTCCTTTTTATTTTTACTCATCCTCTTTTGAAAACACTGTTTCTCATAATTTTAAAACACTCATGATTTTTTTGAGAGGGGCAATGCTGGGGATGCGACATAGGGGCTTGGGCATTCTAAACACATGCTGTGCCACTGACCTTAGTAATGATGTTTCATTTCAAGGAAATTCCATTTGGTAACTTTAATAATTTTGGGTTAAATTATTTAAATGTTAAGCTTTAATGGTTTGAAAACATTTTAAACCTTCAGAAATACTTTTGGTTTTCAGGAATTAAAAAATTTATTGCCTTGCTCTCTCGATCTTTCTCCACCTTTCCCATGGGGATGGGGAGAAAGGCCTATTTTTTATAGCTGATTAACCCCTGTGGAGCAGAAAGGAAGAAGCTGCATCCAAGTTAGGCAGAAAACCCTCGCTAACTTTGGAATGGCACGCTCACCTGCTTTCTGCCTTTACCTTTGAAGAATTTTGTTTAAGTTAAGTACTGGCCTAACTAAAACAAAGAGCTCTGACTTCCGGTTGGGTTCCCATGGCCTCAAGCAGGAGAACCAGGCTCCCTGAGGGTTGCTCTCCTCGCTTCTGCTTCCAGAGCAGAGCCACAGTGTGTTTGCATCTGTGAGCTCACATGTGGACATGCCACGTGGGCGCCAGGCCAGAGCCCCAGCATGTGCTCCCTACCGACTGGAGGGAAGCCCTGAGCTCAGTGTGTGAATCCTTATGATTAAAATAGCTGGGATGCTAAGCAGAAGGGTTTCCACCTGCCCATTTCCTTTTTAGTTATCTGCCTATATGGACATTCAACTGTTGCCATATGTCTTTCTTCCATGTGAAAAACTTTTAGTCTAATGAGTAGATTTTGAAATAGCTACAAACCCTAGATACCTATAGGAGAATGGTTTTCTCAGGATACTTGTACAAACTTACAGAGCCTGCCTGAGCCTTGTCCTAGAAGACTAAAAGAAAATGTATTATGGAAAACATCAGAGATTCTAATGCACTCCCCAGTAGCCATGGCCTAATGGTAGTCTCAATCAATCTGGTTTAATCTCTACCTTCAGCCTGCTCCCTCATTCCCATGTCATTTTGAAATTCCAGGGAACGCATTTCATCCTGACTTTGAAAGGGCTTGAAATGTTGTCCTTATATCTTTGATTTAAAAGTGGAGAAGAGATCCAGGCATATGGGCATGAGCCTGTAATCCCAGCACTTGGGAGGCTAGCGCAGGAGGATTGCTGAGTTTGAGGCCAGACTGGATTACAAATCAAGATCCTCTCTCCAACAGGGGACAGAAGGATGAGTTGCTCTTGGAGGCTCTGGTGTCAGACAAGTTTGTGTACTGTAATTGTCAGTACTCTCACTGGGGGGGAGGGGAGGCGGGGAGATGGCTCAGTAGAATAAGCCCCAGCAAGCTCAAGGGCCTGAGTTCAAACCCCAGTTCCGCAAAAAAAAAAAAACCTCTCACTGGTAAGTAGTAAAATGTGTTCATTGTCATTGTCAGAGGAACTCAGATACAATTCAGGCTGAGAAATGAGCAAAGAACCCGGGAGCAGGGAGATCCCGTTGCTAAAAAATCAAAACAAGGGAAAGCAACATGTGTCCCTGAGCCAAAAAGAGATTACAGCACAGGTTGGTTCCCAAAACTCTAGGAGAAGCAATTAAATCCCAGGTTGACCAATGCCTTGTTTGTGCCCTAAGTAAGGCCCCAAGGTGTGTCCAGGGAGAGGGCTGGGCCGGCTGCAGCACCTCCTTGCATCCAGCTCCGCTGACCCTCGAAGCCAGAAGCGATCCTGTTCCTCTGTGCAGTCTCTGGCCTGGCATTCATTCTATTTTTAGTACAGTTTGCTATGGAAGAGTCTCCCCTCCTGCTCTCAGATAAGGACCCCAACAGCAGAAGCCACACTTAATCATTTTATCCCCAGACTCGCTGGACACGTTGTTAGACCAGGCAAGCAACACTGGAGGGTGGGTGCTGAGTGAATATTCGTGGATCCAAGGCCACTATGTACAGAGGAGTTCATTCAAATGTGACTACATTATGAATTGCAGGAGGGTGGGAGAAAAAAAAAGAATTACAGCAGCTTCTTTGGGTTGGTCCTTTGGTGCTGAGGATTGGGATTTGTGTACACGAGGCAAGCTCTCTGCCACTGAAGTACACCTTCACCTTTATTTCCATCATACCTCTTTTACTGCCTGAACTTACATTTTTGATCTTTTATTTATTTATTTATGTATTTGGTACAGGGTCTCACTACGCAGCTTGGACTTGTAATGATCCTCCTGTCTCAGCCTGTCAGAGCTGGGATTACAGGGGTGCACCACCACACCTGGTTTCAGTGGCCAGTATAGCATGAGGTATTGGGGATTGAACCCGGGTCCTTGCACTTGCCAGACCGGTGCTTAGACTGCCGAGATAGCTCCCCAGCCCTGAACTTACATTTTTTAAGTTTTCTTGTTTATCATCTGTCTGCCACACTAGACTGCTAACTCCAGGAAGGCAGGAATGGTTTTCTATCCCCTGTCCTAACCCCAGCAGCTTGTGTATCCTTGAAGCAATACAATGCCTCCAATTCAATCACCTGTGAGGGTGCAGGCTTATCTTTTATATCTACCGAGCTGATTAGGATTTCTTTATGTAAATCCTCAGGTTCAGCTACTGATAGGAGCCTTCGTCAGTTCAGCAGGCACCTTTCTATTTTTAGGGACAAGTAGCCCTGATGCCAACTTCCCTCTTCACCTTCTGAAGTGCTGTTGACACCTTATTTCAGTCCGGAGCAGCTCCAGGCTGGGAAGTTCTCCAGGAAGGCTCAGGACCAAGACGCTGTGAGAGAGACTTCAGCTGGGATTTGTCCATAAAAGTAGTTCTCTTTTCTCTTTTTACAGGAGGTTTTTGTGTCCCAAAGTGCCCTTGCTTACACACCTGAAAGTGAGAACAGGAGCCAGGCTGCTGTCAGACTCCTGAGTGCCAGCCTTGGAAGACACCTAGAGGAACCAGGTTCATCAGATGCAGGCATGAAACCTGGAGCCCTTGTCCCAGGCTCGATGCGTGGACCTCCTGCAAGCTAGCTCTGGATAGCTTACAATGTCCATTTATCCTCTCACAGAGTTGCAGGAAGACCTTTTCCTTCAGGTTAACTTTTGCACACCTTCCCCTGGTGTGCAATTTTTATTTTTATT
>NW_004524809.1:605601-621355 GCF_000260255.1 Octodon degus
TTGGTGTGCAATTTTTAGAGAATTATTCCATCAGTAGTAAGTTGACTCATTCTAGCATAAGGTTTTAGGAAGATAAATGTAGTTGACCTCTTTAGCTGCTCTAACATGAAATGGCAGAGGCTCCGATGATTGCGTAATTTAACACAAAGGCAGAGGATTGGCTGTAGGACGTTGTTTCATCAGACTGCGTCAGACATACCTCATACTATGGTATCTCCAAGCACTTCTAAGCACTTCTTACAATCTCCTTGTCTTTAATACAGTACGCTCAAAACTGGTAATGTACAAAGTAACATTTGCAAACCATAAAATCAATAGCAATTTAATACATGGCAACCAAATACAACACAAAAAAGAGAGAAAGCCTTAGGTTTTAATGCAAATAGTGACTTTTTTCCTTTAAAAAATTACAAAATAGGGCTTGGGAGAGAGCTCAGTGGCATAAGCACTGCCTGGCAAGTGCAAGGTCCTGAGTTTGATCCTTGGCACTGAAAAAAAAAAAATGCAAAATAAAAACTTCTTATCAAAGGTTAAAAGCACTTGTATATGAATATTTCTAGCAGCATTATTCATTCACAACAGCCCCAGACTGAAGCATCCATCTTCTGGTAATGAAGAAACAGAATGTGGTTTATGTACACAGCAGAATGCTACTCAGCAGCCATAAAAGGAGTGAAGCCAGGCAAGGAAGCCCAGCTCTCAGGAGGCTGAGGCAGGAGGATCTCTGTGGGTTTAAGGCCAACCTGGGCTACATAGCAAGACTCCATCTTAACAAATGAAACAAAGGAATGAAGGTGACTGGTGTGCAGCTCAGTGAGGGAACCCTAGCCTAGCATGCATAAGACCTTGGGCTCCAGATATTGCACCACCAAGGAAAAAGAAAAGAAAAGAAAACGAAACAAAACAATGACGCACTGGCACTTGCTACAACACATGATCTCCAAAAATCTGATGCCACGTGAAAGAAGCGGGGCATAAAGGGCCACATATCATACAGATCCTATATGTAAATGAGCAGAACAGGCAAATCCATGGAGAGAGCAAACCAGCGAGTGAATGTCAGGGGCTGGGGGAAGGAGTGGAGCAGGAAATGGCTAATAATGGCAGCGAGTACTTTGGGGGCTGATAGGGTGTCCTGGACTTAATGACGACGGCCGCAGACTTTGTCAAATACACTGAAACTTTCGTCGTATATTAAGAAGTGGGATCTATAGTACATGAATTTCATCTCAATAATAATAATAATAATAAAACTTTACAAAAAGATACGTAAGAAAAAACACCCAGTTCCACCAAAAAAAAAAAAAAAAAAAAGAAAGAAAAAAGAAAAAGACTATTTCCACCCCACAGACTAAAGAGCAGGCAGCCTGCTTGTGCTCTGCCGTTTCCGCCCATGTCCCGTGTCCTGCAGCCATCACAAGAACCAACCAGGTCCTGTCCCTCAAGGAAGCTGGGCCTTTTGCTAAGTTACAGGGAAGGGCACCAGCAGCAACCTTGGTCATTTTCACGGCCTGTTGGGCAGGGACTGTGGATTAATGAACATAAATTTTCAAGTCCATTCCCTTGAATTAGAAGTCAAGTACTTCATTTTACTATCACACCATCATTATACTGTGAGGCATTATTTTCCAAACTTGAATACACTTTGGATTTCTTTTAACAAATAGGGTTGAAAATTATCCAGTTAATCTCAAAAAGCACATTTCTAGTTGAAGTGTGTGTTGCACACTTCCTTAACTTTTGTCTTTTTTGCTTAAAGAGATTCAGTATATTGCCCACCTTTGCGTTGGGAATCCTCTAAGGGAGAGTTTATGTTTGATATTGCTCAGACTCCTCCATAAGCACAAGGCTTTCTTGACAGTTACTTACTCCAACATTGCTTTTCTGACAGAATTCTTACGTTGATTTCAAAAGAGCTCAAATGAGAATATTTTCTACACCAGATTTAATCAGTGACTCAGCATGTGTTTAGTGAATTGCCATGTTCAAAATAACAGCATTTGAAACAGGAAGAACATCCCCAACGCTTGTTTTTCAACTGTGAAGAACTACTTATGTGCCAGGGAGGTGGGAGATGCTGGGTAAATGTAAATGAATCAGGGAGTGAAGGGCAAGCTTGCTTATTTGTGCTGCTGAAAGATCACATGATGGTAACCACGTAAAAAAATTCGTTTATAATTTGGACTACGAAGATAAATCTAAGAATCCTAATAGGGTAACAGCCCTTTGAGTGTTAGCCAATTGTAGTATTTTTAAATTGGTAATTTTCTTCAGCAATTTTTTGTTTTGTTATTTTGTCTGTTTATAAAAGTATTTATTCTTTTTGTTTTTTGAGTTAGGGCCTCACTTATGTAGTTTGTTTGTTGTTGTTGTGTTTTAAGACAGAGTCTCACTATTTCTGGCTGTCCTTAAACTCATTATGTAGCACAGGCTGACCTGGAATTTGCTCTGGTCCTCCTGCTTCAGCCTCCCCAGTGCTGGATAGAGAAATGCATCACTATGCCTGGTGAAAGAAGTGTTTACTCTTGAACCGTTCACTTTCATGATAACTCCAAAATGTTTCTAATTAAAAGAAAAATCAGTGGTCAGTGTTTCTCACATCTGGCTGCACATCAAACTCTTAGTGTTTTGTTTTTGTTTTGTGCAGTATTTTTCTAATCCTTGCCAGGAAGAATCCAGGCTTGCTGGATTACCTGGCTGAGGCCCGGAATCTGAAATGTCAGAAGCACTTGAGGTGATACAATTACATTTTAATGTTTACTACACAAGTTACTTTACAAATCATTTTTCTTATTAAAAAAATTGAAAAGATTGAAATAAAATCAGATTCTCTTCCTCATTCCCAGCTGTAGTTCCTCCTGTTCTTCCCTGACTCAAGTGTTTCTTCTATACATTGAAATACGACAGTCACCCAGCACGGCGCTGCCCGTCTGTAATCTCAGCACTCAGGAAGCTTAGCCAGCAGGATTGCTGTGCTAGCCTGAATTACATACTGAGACCCCAACTCAATAAATAAATAAATGTATAGATAGATAGATAAAATCTGAAAATCATTGCTTTGATGGAAAGTCAGAGACAGTCAACTAAATGCCTTTCAGAGCTCACACTTAGACAGTCAACTAAATGCCTTTCAGAGCTCACACTTAGGAGCTCAAACTTCATTGTGTGAGTTATACAGTCCAAGTCCCACTTGAGACAGAGGATTGCCTGTCTCAAGAGTATCTGAGAGTCATCGTTTACAGTGCTATCTTACTAAAGGATTATTTTCATCTCACAGATCGGAGTTGCATTGCAGTTGTTCTCAGTAAGTGCCACAAGCAACGGGAACAGCAAACATACCCAGCAGTGGGAGCACACTGGCACTCAGTGACAGCCAGTGAGTGATTTGCTGACCCAGCCAGGGCCCGCGGACTCCAGCACAGAGTTAACTTTTAATTATCTGGGAAGAGATTTGCTCCATGCCAAGTGGTTTGGAACATTCTTGGGCCACCTCTTCAGCATCTTGCTGGATTGTAGGTCTGTGATGGTAGGGCTGAGACAGCCTTGGAGTTAACTGAGCGGAGTGGTGGGCCGGCCGGAGGTTGCCTCTCAATCCAGGTGGAGCAAGTCTGGGCTCTTGCTTGGCACCAGTGAGCAAGTGCGACGGCCTGGGTTTGGTCCCAGCATGGGTGATTACTCAATTAATTCTGCTGTTGGGGAGCCCATAGTGCAGTGGTGGAGACAGAAAAGTTTTTTAAAAGATACGGGACACTGGGAGTATAGCTCAGTCCTAGAGCACTTGCCTGGGGCTCCATCCCCAACACCCAGATGATAATAATAATAATAATAATAATAATAATAATAATAATAATAAAATGTAGACAACAATCTAAAAACGTTAACTGAAGTGATTAACTCTGTATGGCAGCTTTTGTTAAAGTGGACTTGGAAATGAGGTCTGCGTTGGCACAGTCACCCCACCAGGGCTGGGGGAGCCGGAGGGCACAGTGCCCAGGGTGGGTACTGGGTTTAATCTTAAAGCATGAGTAGAATGCAGCCATACAGTATGGGGCCAGGGAGATAGCTTAGTAGAATAAGTGCTTGCCTGGCAAATGCAAGGTCCTGAGTTCAATCCTCGGTACCACCAAACAAACAAACAAACAAAAACAAAGCAGCTGAGAAGGGACAAGCCAAGGGCTCTTTAGAAAAACTGTTAGAACCATTTTCACAGGAGCGTATAAGTCCAAGCCAACCCAGCCTGATGCCTTGAGCCCCTGAGAGGCATCCTTGGAGATGTGAGGAATCTCTGTGTTTGAGTGATCCCCGAGGGAAGGCATCTGCAGGCCACGGGCCAGGCAGCCCTGCAGCTTCAGAGCATGGCACTGTCACTGTGTAACTATCAAGAGAAGCCACCAAGGAGGTGAGATGATTGGGAACTGGGAGAAGATGAGGAGCTGAGGAGGCGTTGTTGGAGAACACAAGCTATGAGGAACAGGCAGACTCTGTCCCTAAAGAGAAGAGACAGTAACACAGGAGAAAGATGGCAAGAAGACAGCAGGCAGCACTGTTGGAGGGCACCGAGTGCCAGGAGAGAGGCCTGGGCACTGTAGCGAGGACACTGCTGCTCACAGCCGTGCCGGGCACTGGAAGGAGGGTGCTGCACCATTCTCAGACTGTCCTCCAAGGCAAGGCTACGTCATCATCAGTAATAGTACCCTCGTCAGAGCACAAACAAGGAGACCGAGGCACAGGAAGACCCTGGCTGGAGTTGTGCTGGTGCGCAACCGATCTGGTTCCAACTCAGCTCCACTGAACCCTTCAGTCCCGCTTTTAGCACTTGCTGGTTACCGACATTGGTGGGAAAGAGCAGACATGAAGGTCAGAAGCTCCCGAGAGGTGTCCGTCCATGAATGCACACTCTACAAAGGCGACATGTTCGCCACACAAGGCATCTTTGTGCTTTTATGTATTTCTGTCTTTATGATAAAAGGACTTGCACATGATCCTAAGCTAAAGAGAAAGAGCCAATGAAGGAAGAGAGAAATCTCAAGAATAGAGGGATTTATGGGCATGGTGGTGCACGTCTGCAATCCCAGCACTTGGGAGGCTGAGACAAGAGGCTCACCTTGAGTTGGAGGCCAGTTTTGGCTACAGAACAAGAATTTGTCTCAAAAAACAGAAAAAAAGCAAAGGAGGAATCAGTCTGGGAATGTGACTCATTGGGACAGCATATGCTGAGCATTCACTTAAGGTCCTGGATATCCTTCCCAGTAAAATAAATAGGCTTGATGCCTATCTAGCCATGCTTTTATTTCTAGGGTTAGGTCAGAATCTACCTAGGGGAGAAAATAACAAAACCTGCCAATTTAAATAATCGAGATCACTTGAAAATGTGTGAGTGTGTCTTTAGGAAAGAAATCATCTGCAATAAATGTCCACCTGATCTCTTCTCCCCTTGGGATTCATGGATATCAAGAATATCATTTACGGCGAAGCAGACTCAATTCCTCCAGTTTAGAGTGGCGCTTGCCATATCTGTCTCCATCCAGGGAAGAGGGAAGCAGTGGGGCTGAGGCTCTAGTGGTTCCTCCTCCCTGTGGCCCCCTATAAAATCCAACACCCCCTCTGTTCCCATCAGTCGCTGTCCCTCTTGGACTTCTTTTTTCTACACCAAGAAAAATGGCACCCTCTACAGACTCTCTGCTGATCCCTCTGTGGGCCTGGAAGTTGTTACTCTCAGTTCTTCCAGATCTTATTTTTGAAAAATATACACCCACATGGCTGGACTTTCTTTAAAGTAGGCTTCTAATTATACTAGAAAGAGGAGTTAACTCCACTGTTTATAATTTTATCACAAGGACCCATGATGAAACCCATTCCCAGGGCTCTTTGTAGATTCTCCTCCAAGAGATAATGGTTTTGTTGGCCTCGTGGAGTCGTGGCTTCTAAATCACACTCCGGTCACCATTTCCTACATTCAAGGAAGACCTACTTAGGACCTCCTGGGACAGAGTGAGGGAAAGTGCTGCAGACAGTGCCTGTGTCTCTCTAGATGCTCTTCCTTTGATGAGATGGTTATAGAAATGATTAGCAGCACCGGAGACCAGCTCACTGGTGAAGTGCTTGCTTGGCATGCTCAGGCCTTGGGTTCAATTCCTAGTTCCACAAAACAAAACAAAACAAAACAAAACAAAACAAAACAAAACAAGACTAGAATTCACAGTAATAAGGGACCAATTTAAATGGTAATATGGTGTTAGATCACCATAATTTCTTCCATTTAAAAATAATTATATCAGTAATGCATGACTCAGTTCTTGCTGAAAGGAACACAGAAATCTCTAGAATAAAATGTTAATGTTCTCCCTTGCCACTCCCACTTCCACTCCCTTCCCAGCTCAGCTATACTTCCTGTTCCCATCACCTCCCAGCAGTGCCACTGAATTATTATTACTTATTATTATCGTTGTTTGATTTTTTGGAAACAGGGTCTTGTTATGTGTTTGAGACTGTCCTAAACTCACTATGTAACCAAGGTTGGCCTTAGACTCACAGCAGTCCTGCCTCAGCCTTCCCAGTTCTAGGCTTACAGGGGTACACCACCATACCTGGCAATACCATGGAACTGTGATCTAATCGGTGGGTCAATCTGCTGATCAAGTCAGAGCCTCACGATGCAATCTGTCCTCCAAAGCCCTCAGCGATAGAACCTGCAACACAAGAAGCCTTTGTGGTGGACGTCTTGGTTCCCAACCAAAACGTGCATACACATTTAGCATCATTTAGCATCAAGTATTTGAAATCCATTGGCCTGTGAAATTTTCACTTAAGTAGTTCTTCTTTCATGTTAGAATATATAGAGTCCACAAAAAAACAAAAAACAAACAAACAAAAAAAACCATATACAACTTCAGCCATTCACTATACTAGTAGTGTGTGGAAGGGAACGGCCACCGCTGTGAGCACCTCTGGTAACTATAGAGGTCAAAGGTAGCTTTCACAAATGTCATGATGTCTCAATAAATTTAGACATTTATTTAGGCATTTAGTTTATTAAAATATTTATGCATGTTTTCCTTTTCCTAGCGTATACTTTTTTTTTTTTTTTTGGTAGACTCTGTAAATCCATTTCTTTCAGTTAGTGTAGTCTTTCTTTAGTTAAAATATTTTGCATATATGTATTTTTTTAATGTATTTGGTACAAGGTCACACTATATTTTTAATTTTTATTTTTTGGTGGTACCAGGGATCAAACTCAGGACCTTGCACTTGCCAGGCAAGCACTTATTCCACTGAGCTATCTCCCCGGCCCCCTCACTATATTTTTTAGATAGAGTCTCAGTTGGTCAGGCTGGCCTCAAACTTGCTATCTTCCTGCCTTCATCTTCTGAGTAGCTGAAGTTATAGGTGCGTGCAAGTGCACCCAGCTACTTAAAAAAATTTTTTTTTGTTTGTTGCTGGGATGAATTCCAGGGCTTTGGGCATGCTAGGAAGATCTTCTACCACTGAGTTATATATCAGTCCTCACTTGTTAAAATTGTTGACACATGTTAATTGCACATGTGTATGGTGTGATAATTTTCTCTCTCCACATGTGCAGTGATTAAGTCAGTGTAATGAACATTCTACCTCCTTAAACATTTATTACTTCTTTGTGTTGGCAAGCTTCAAACTCCTTTCTTGTAGTTCTTTTTAAAGCATTTAATAGGGAGCAGGAGTGTAGCTCAGCAGGAGAACATATGCTTATCACATGTGTAGCCTTGGGTTCACCCAACACAAACCCATAAATAAAATGAAATATCCAACAAATTACTATAAACTGTATTTATCCTACTTTGCCGGATAGCCGTAGAATTTATCCTCACTATATTTTGGCACCCATTATCCAATCTGTCCTTTCTGCCCAGTCCTAGCGTCCAATAACCACAAGAGATCAACTTTTTAACTTCCACGTATGAGTGAGAACATGTGGTATTTGCCTTTCTGTGGCCAGCGTAGTATGACGACAGAATGCATTCTATACAGAGGGTGCAACCAAAACAACTAAGTCCTAAAACTCTTGACTGGCAAACACTGGTGATTCTACTAAATTACTACCATATTAAATTATTTGTTTGAGGAGATGAAGTGCATAGAAATTTTTTCTCACTTGAATCTTTTTGAAACATAGATTTAATGCATAATTTGGACATATGAAAGGCCTTTCATAAATGTTTTTGCTTAAAACAAAACATTTGTAAAAGGAATACTTAAATAGAAAATACTGGCATTCTCCCTAACAAGCATGTATGATTGAAAGTGGAGATCCCATGGGGCAGAAATAGAACAAAATTAAAGAAAAAAAGCCTTTAAGTATCCCAGGAAAATGAGATTGATTATAGTATCCAAGTGCAATGGGAGTTCTTTTTAAATTTGCAGTCCTTTTCCTATTGTTGTTAAACTGGTAACTAAAATATTAAAACAAACAAACAAATACTATCAGTTAGACAAGGTGGTATGTGTCTCACTGTGCAACTTACTGAGACCTTGTCTTGAAATTAAAAACAAGAAGGGCTTGGCGTTATAGCTCAGTGACGGAGTTCCCCTGGATTCAACTCCCAGTGCTGCAGAAAGAAAAAAATTCTACTTACATTTAAAGATTATTTGTACGTGCACATGTATAAAAAGTGCAATAAGTTTGTATATGGATTGTTATTAGCTCTGAGTAGTGGTATGGATTTAGCTGATTCTTATTCTTTTATCTTTTTCTGAATTTTTCAATTTTTAAAATAAGGAGTATATATTATTTTTCTTAATTAGAAAAATTGAATAGACTTGAAAACAGAAACTATATGCCCTTATTTTTGCATTTCCCCGTGTGACTTTTACTTACCTAGCTGTTCAGATACATTTTTAAAAATTCAGAAATTCAGAAGAATAAAGACTTCACTGGATCCTTGTGCACACCTGAAGTCCCAGCTACATGGAGGCAGGAGCATTGCAAGTTTGATCCCCAGCAATTTATCGAGATCATGTTTCAAAACAAAAATTTTTTAAAAGGGGCTGGAGCTTAGCTCTAGAGCGCTTGCGAGCATGTGCAAGGCCCTGGGCTTCGCACACACAAATTGCTTTGACCTTTAAGTGTAATTCATAAAACTGTAACCTTGGGTTAAAAGGCGTTTGTAACAAATAACACAACATCTGAAGAGGTTTCTTTTAGTTCTATTAGGCCGGCACATGTAATGTGATTTTATTCATTAATGAGTTAAATCTCTTTTGTCAAATCACTAAAACTTTCTTAATTTATAATTGAGAAAAAAAATTAGCTTTTAAGAAAGAGCTTATTCTTGACATTTCAAAAAAAAAAAAAAAAAAAGAGAAGAGAAAGGAGAGAGGAAGCTGTGCTTAGTGGGAAAATTGCAGCATGCAGTTTGTAAGTAGTTTTTGCTTTAGATTTTTTTAAACAACTTCTCTTACATAAGAGCCTGGTAATATCTCCATAGGGAAAAATAACACGGGACTACATTATGCCTTTAATTTTTCCTCCAGATAGTGTTTACAAAGCAATGTGGAGGAGTGACTCCATATTTAAAGTTATTAGCCAACTTTGGTGTCCATTTGCCATTAAGGACAATTGGTAATTTTAACAATCAATGAGAGTTTATTTTGGGAGAAAACTTACTGAATTTTGCAGGAAATAACCTTTTTGTTCCACAGCAGCTGTCATTGAACACCATTATATCTACAACAATTAAAATTATCTTTAGTGACTTTTAGCATCTGGCATCGCTCCATTATTGTTCAGTTAAATATTTTTCAAGTTTGCTAGGACTTTTGCCCACTGTGTGCTTATGGCTCTTTATTGTCAGTATGTGTCTTAGAATTCACCTTTGTGACATTACTTTTTTGTACTGTGGGAGACAGTGTTAATTTGTGCAGTGAACTGCCTGAAAAATCAAGTAATATTAGGAAATTACAACACATGTCCACAAGTTACTTACCAAAATATGATCATAGTTTATTCCATTATATTCGGCAATAACATCCCTTCTTTCATTTTCTAGATCTTTGCAAAAAAAAAAAAATTTCCAGTTTAAAGAATTAGCTATTGGCTAGTAGTAAAACAAACAAACAAACAAACAAAAAAACCAACCAACCAAACAAACAAAAAAAAACCCAAGCAAAACCAAAACACCAGCAAAGGGCAACATATGGGGTCACTTTGATAAATCTGATTGAAAATTGTGAAGAACATTTCGAACTTAAAGCTACTCAGACTATCAGTGCAGGAGACTTGGCTGTCAAATATCAAGCCAAACCAAGCCAAACCAAAAACTTATTACTTTGAACCCCAATAGAATTAGTCTTAGAAAAATTAACAAATCTGCTGTCCATAAATAGATCTCCTGATTTAAATTTTAAATAAAAATTCATGTTTATTAATTTGTGAGAATTAAATACTTATCCTCAAAATCAACAATTAAGTGTTGAAATATAATAGCTTAGGAGGCCTAAATCCTATGATAAAAGGTAATATTTTTAAAATACTTCCACCCTTGATTACTGTCTTACTTCTATATTTTAAGGAGAAGAATTTATTTGCCATGATTTTACTCAAACCAAAAATATATTTGGTAAATATTTAAGAATTATTTCTCATTGTTTAAACCTACCAATGAACAGTTTTAAGTATCTTATTTTTTTCTGAACACTTATAAGCCAATAAATAACCTTTCAGATAAAATTTTTTGGTAAGGATTTATAAGGGAGAGTGAGGAGGGTGAAATTTATTTATCTTCCTTCAAAAATCGACAGAGGTACAAAGCAATCTGGGCTCTGCATGGTGTACGCAGGGTGCTGTTGGTGTGCACAAGTTGTTTCCACACTAACACCAGCAGGCACTTTTATTTCTGAAATGTCTCACACCCCTGCAATTTCACATATTCAAATCCTGGACTGCTTCTGAAGGAAAATAGTAGCTCACAAAGTTGTCTTTCTACCCTAAGCAGTTGACAATACAGGACATGCAAAATAGTATTTAAAAAGCAAGATACAAAACTAACAAAATTTAAAGTTGACAAATATTCCAAACTTTTCATAACAAACTGTTAATAGACTTTAGTTGTGAGGATCTGAATACTGTTGCTTTTCCTTTTCTTCTTTTCTAAATTTTTCAGAAATTCAGGTTTTGCTTCTGCTATAGTTAGTAAAACAGTACAGGTCAAACACAGTGAAGAATATCTTACCAGTCATGAAAATGTAAATAAAATATGCACTGGATGCTAAACAGTCTCCAAGCATTTTTTGTTTAAAAAAAAAAAAAAAAAAAGAAAGAAAAGAACACCTGACTTTAGTAAAATAATCCAGGCCTCTTAGCTCTTCCTCCCAGTTGTGGAACACAAAGTATACTTTGGATCAAAACTTGGAACATTCCAAACAATGTGAACTCTGGCAAGGGACTGCACCTGTATCCTGACACAGCGCCAGCAAAACGGAGCTACCGGATAAATATGCCCCCTAAGCCTAAGCCGGGAGAAGGGATTGAAACTCCACTCTGCACTCACTGCTGTGCATAAAAGTGAAAGTTTTATCTTGGCACAAATCAGACAGAAGTGCGATGCAATGGGAATAATTATTAATAAGGCATTTTCAGTTTTATTACACTGAGCAATTTGAAGTGGAAAAGGAAGTTTCCACAAAGTGTGCAGCAAATAACTGAGGGTTATCGCTGAAAATTGGATAATTTTGAATTAAATTGTAGCTATGTCCTTTGAGAGATTCAGAATTTCTTGATTATTTTCCTCAAAACTATTACTTGTACCCAACAGGGAACACTGTATTTGAGGCTTTGTTTACTGAGTTGATGCTCTTGGAGAGGATGGATTTGGCTTCAGTAGAATTTTCTGTAAGAGTCACGTTTACATAATGACAAGTCTAAAAAAAATCTTTTTTTTTCCATAGGAAAATGTGAAGCAATATTCGTAGAAAGCTGCAAAATCTGGAGTTGCAGGCAGATTAGGCAAGGCACATTTGCTATAAAAATAAAAGACTCAAATCATGGCTGCACCGTTTTCCGGCAGAAGTAATTAATATGTGGAACAAACTATCAACGTGACTTTTAAAAAATAACCAGAAGTTATACAAGAATTCTGACAGGAGATGAAACACGAGACAGGCAAGGAAGCTGGGAGAGACGAATGAATGTGTGAACAGACACGTGACTTTGCCATTATGTTCATTATCTTAGACGAAAGCTCCAAACTAGTAAGGAGAGAGGACTGAGAAGCTAGAACTTAACTCTAGGTAGACGAGAACTTTCTCTGATTTTTTTCTCTTTCCTCCACTGTCTTCATTTGCTGGGAATATTTCATGGTAGAAAGAATCCCCTGAATACCCTACAGTTTATTTAAAAATATGAAAAGGAAATTAAATGTGTAAAAATTATTGGGCAAACAAAATTTTCACCTTTGTGTCTTGAATTCCTTTTAAAAAGTTAGTTATTATTATTTAAATTGCACATATTTATGGGTTACAGTGTGATATTCAATACATGCACAACATATATAATGATCAATCAATTTTTTCAATCAATAGTGTTGGTTTTTTATCTTTAACATTTCAACCCTTATTTGATTAATATATAATAACTATATACACGTACCTTAAATTTCAAAGGAAGCACTACAGGTTTCTTTAAAATATTATGCTTTGGCAGCACTCATTTTTTGCAGCCGTCTTAGCAGTGCATAAAGACCCTAAATTGCTACAGCCAATTCCAGTCTAGTAGAGTTGTCTGTTTCTTTCTTTATTGAACCTTCTTTTTAATCTGCTGGTCTCTGCATTTGTCAGAATGTGAAACTGCACTTGAGTTACTCTCTTCTATTGAGCAGTTTGATAATATATCCTTGTTTTATTGTAAATAATAACTGCAGCTATATATGGTGTGTATCAAGGATTATGTTAGACAAAATACACAGCTAAACAATTCAGGAGTCTTCTTTTCTCACTGTACACAACATTCTTTTCCCCGAGAAAAGTTCGTAAAGGTTCTAACAATCTCTACCACGCTGTCAAAAATAATCTTCTACTTTGGAAATCTTGAACATTCGCCATGATTTGTTTCTTAGTAACTTTCCACATGCCAATCACCCTCCTGGAACTCCTCCTCCTCCTCTTCCTCTCAGACCAGGCCTCTCCGCTGCTGTGTGACTTTTCCCATGTGACCCTTTAAATAAATTCTAAGATTTTTTTCCCATAATTAATTAATCTCAGAAATCAAAATGAAACATGTCACCAGGGTCTTATTTAAAGCCAAGAAATTTATTGGCCATTTTCCAGCCTTCTTCCTAAATGAAACAACCCCAGACACTACTGTCTCAGCATCCCTTCTCTGGACAGGAGCGCTCGCCCTTCAGAGACGATCAGTGTGACAGTTAATACAATTCAGAACACTTACTGGGTGTATTTCATGATAGAAAAATCCCCTAAATGCCCTACAATATATTTGAGAACATGAAAAAGAAATTAAACATGTAAAAAGTGGGTTACCTGTTGGAGTTTTGGTGACAGCCAGGCTTTGGCCAGGACCATGCTTGTGCTACTTCAAGTAACACAGAGGAAAATTGTCCTCCAAAATCTTATAATTCTGTGTTTTAGAAAAGATACAAGATATAGCAATGAGTCTCCCCATACTTGATAGCAAAACACTACCATTCCTCTTTCCTTTTCTCTTTGATGGGTCATGCTGGGCCTGCACCCCAGGACTCCAGTGGGCTAAGCCTGTGTGCTCCGCTACTGAGCTGCCCGCACCCTCAGGTTTCCATGGCTTTAAATGAGCCAAAACAGAACAGCTCAAGCTCTTTCTCAAAGTCCAACTCTCCAGACCTGGAAACAACTTAATGTACAACTAAACCTTTATGATTTCTAGGCAGATTGCCTGAACTGTACTTTATCCTTGATGACTCAGCTCTTCTGCACTGTGGCCACTTGGCTGGGTTCAAGGATGCTGGAGAGAGAGCTGAACTGAGCCAGGGTCAAATGTATGCAGTTGAGTCTTGGACTCGTGTGTGTGTGTGTGTGTGTGTGGGTGTGTGCACGCATGCCAGACAGAGAGATAGACACAGACAGCAAGACAGAGACACAGAGAGAGACAGAGACAGAGAAAAGGACAAAGAGTAAGAAAGAGACACAGAGATACAGAGAGAAAAAGAGAAAAACAGAGATAGAGACAGAGACAGATTTAATTCTCAAACCAAGCTCAAGATTATCCAGCATTTTGAAGATGCTCTTATTGAAATAAACAATTTCCTGTAACTAAGCAGAAGGCTGGGCCCTCTTCTTCCTTCTCTTCATTCTTTTCCCTCCCTTCCAATCAACAGTCTCATCTTAGCCTACAGTGGAGGGCTCTTCTGCAGCAGGGTAGGAAGGGCACCTCCCATTCCATCCTTCTAGGTTTCCCCCAGAGCTTAGGGTGACCTGCACCAGGACATCCTCAGACCCCACTGAGGGCCAGGACAACCCCCGGCCTTGGTGTGCTCCTCTGGCTCCCATAGGGGCGTAGCCTCTGCACAGCCTCTTCCTCCAGTTTCCCGACAGCCTTCCTTTACCATCCATCTCTTCTTCCCTCATCTCCATTCTTGCTGCCCATGAAGCCAGGGGCCAGGGGGCCCAGACCAGCCCATCCTCCCCAGCCCAACCTGCGCTTCCTCCACTCTGTGGCTCTTTCACTTACTTGTAACTCACTCGCTCACTCACATTTTCCCTTTTTCCTCATCGAAACTTCTAGATTATTATAGAAAACATCTTTATTCTTCACTGTAAATGTAAAAGCTGAGAATCTGCTACATTTGCATTTCTTCCAATGATTGTATCTTTTATTTTCCCCCCACACATTAGTACTCTACCTTTGAGAAAAACAAAGCATTCCCCCTGCAGCTTACAGAATTCCCATTTAGAAGGTGAATCACATATCGAATGGGGGCTTTTGTTCTTTTTCTTATAATTATTTTAGAAACTTTCTCATTATTTTAGGAAAAAAAATCATAAAGTTGAAATGCATGATTGCCTATAAGCATAGCTGACAGATTTGTGTGGTGTTGTACACCTGTAATCCCAGCATTCAGGAGGGTGAGGCAGGAGGGTGGCTGCGAGTCTGAGGCCAGCCTCTGCTACAAGGCGAGCTCAAGGTCAGCCTGAGTTGTATAGTGAGGCTCTGCCTCAAACAAAAGGACAAAAACATATGGAAGCCTGGTTAAATTTGAATTTCATGTAAACAGTGAATAATTATTCTGTGTAAATATGTGTCATGCAGCATTCATAATATAGGTACACAAAAAGGTATTTGTTGTTTATCTGAAGTTTAGACATTCTGAGTTTCACAACTGACTACAGATGATGTGTGTGTGTGTGTGTGTGTGTGTGTGTGTGTGTGTGTGTGTGTGATATTTGTGAGCTGGATGTTTCAAATTTGAAAACTGTTTTTACAGTTTCCTGGTTGCCTGTCTTCCCGGGTGCAGTTTCCTGTTGACATTTTAATGTTCCAAGAGTGGCCATCACAAAAGGTGAGGGAAAGCACAAAACTGTAATTCAAATTAGCTTATTTTGCTATGTATGAGTTCTGGTGAGTTCTGTGGGAGGGGACAGTACATTTCTCATTTATTTATGAGAAATCCCTGCTGGCTCTGACCTCACAATAAAGCACTGACTTCATATTTTCTCCCTTGGGAATATACTTTATTTTGCTTCTTTTAAGCTCCAAATTGAAAATGTAGATGTTTGAGGAGAAAAAAAAAAAAAA
>NW_004524809.1:621455-628218 GCF_000260255.1 Octodon degus
ATATTTCCCTGTCACCTCCTTCTGAAGTTTATTTATTCAATAAATGTTGTTGTTCAAAAACAATGTCAAATGAACCTCTTAGGAAATAGCTGTCTAGCTGCAACAGGTAGATTTATTTTCTTAATCTCCCATTTTAAAAGAAAATACTGAAAAGCATGACTAACACTAATAAGAGCAGCCAGTATTTGTTGAAAATGTACCATTTTAAGGCATCATCCTATAGTGACCTAAATCTTTTACGTCCCCCAACCAATGAGGTAGGTATTGTATTATGCTCACTTCACAGAAAAAGAAACTGAGGCACAGCAAAGTTAGACAACTCCATTTCCTTGCTAGTTCCATTTTACATTACTATAATAGATTTGTATAGCTAATGCACCAATACTGCATATTTAGTTATTCAGAGTTCTTTTGCTTTCTCAATGTCCTGTTTGTGTCCTGGGACCTCATCAAGGACACCACATTACAGTCAGTCCTCGTGCCTCCTTCTGCTATGACCCTTTCTTAGATTTCCTAGTTTCTGAGGACTTTGACAGCTTTGAGTACTGGCTGGGTGCTCCACAGAGTGTCCCCTAATGGGGATTTGTCTTCTGTCTTTCTCTTGTTAGACAGAAGACACAGGGTTGACTGCCCTCTCCTCTCACGTGGTCACCTGGCTGAAGCAGTGTTTGTCTCCAATGTGAAGTTTATGCTTTTTCCTTCCTTGGAAAGGAAGGCATTTATTCCCAGCATGCACGTAAGGAGTGGGGAATTATGACTGGGCTGTTTTGTTTAATAGTTTTATTGAGATATAATCACATACCATATGATTCACCCATCCAAAGTATGTGAATTGGTGGTTTTCCGAATATTTACAGTTAATGCAAGCACCACCAAGAACTATTTTAAAACAATTTCATCACTCCAAAAAGAAACCCGATCTCTATTAATAGTTATTTCCCTTTCCTTCACTTCCTCCCTTCTCTCAGCCCATGGCTACTTTCTGTCTCTACAGATCTGCCTGTCCTGGACATTTCATATAAATGGAATTATACCACATGGGGTGTTCTGTGACTAGCTTTATTCATTCAGCATAATGTTTTAAAGGCTTGCCCATTTTTATGGTTGGTATTAACATGTATTTCCTTGCTATTGTTGAATAATTTGCTGTATGGATCTACCACACTTGGCTTACCCATCTGTTATTTTTTGGACATTAAATGTCCACAAAGGCCCTTGAATTAGAAGTTTAGTCCCCAGCCTGACAGTCTTGGGGGTCATGGAACTTTAGGAGGTGGGGCCTAGGGAGAGGTCTATTAGTCATTGGGGTGGCCCCTGAGGGGACTGAGGGATCCCAGCCCATCCTTTTTCCTCTTTCCTGACCATGTGGTGAACAGCTCTGCTCCTGCGTGTGCTCCTTGCCATGATTCACTGCCTCAACATGGGCCTCGGAGCCATGAGACCACCTGTACATGAGCTGAAATCTCTACAACTGGAGATGAAATCACCCTTTGCTCTTCCTAAATTGAGTATCACCAGGACTTTCTACAGTAGCAGAAAGCTGGCAATACATCATCCATCAGCTGGCAGACATCGGAGCTGTTTCTACTGCCCAGCCAACAAGAACATTGCTGTATGGATTTTATGTGGAGCTATGTTTTCATTTCTCTTGTCAAACTCTTGATGTGGATCTGAGCTGTTTTAAAGTAAGAAGAACATGGCTGATGAGGCTGTGGGCTGTCACTGCCCAGGTGAACCTATACAATCACCCCATAAAGCTATAATGCAAGGCCTTGCCTTGGCTGGTTGGCAGGTTCCCAAATTGCAAATATACTGTCTAATGTGAGGAAACAAAAAGAATTTAAAAAAGAAAAGCCTGCCAAAGCACACCATCATATAAACCTGAGGCAAAGAGCAGTGCCAAGCACAGAAACTGCAGAGACCAGGTATTACTAGTTTCTGTCACAAAGATGGCAGAGCCGCTCATGTCTAGATGTTCTTCAAGATGCAGGAGGAAGTTGTTTGTACACAGTGCTGTTTGTTGGGAACTGGGTCAACTTCATCTCTAGGTTCCAAGACAGGAGAGTTCAGGCAGCTCTTCAAACAATCTAATTTCACTTCCTTTCTGTTCTGTCCCATGGCAGTGATTGCTGGGTCCTGTGGGAGTTCCAGTTTAACTTATCTATCAAGGCCCATGTTGTTTCCCACCTTGGCTGCACCAACTTCTACGGTCTCCAACAGTGGGTGAAGAAGGTTCCCTGTTCTCCACTCCCTTCCTAATCCTTCTGATTCTTTGTCTTGTTTTATTGTAGCCTTTCAGGCATTCTATATAGAGTGGACTTGATAGCCATACCACCCTGAATGTGCCTGATTTCATGTCTATATAATAGAATAAATATATAGGCATACAACTATAAGAAGAAGGAAACCCTTCCACAATGGACAGCATGGATGAATCTGGAGGACATTATGCTGAGTGAAACAAGCCAGAAAGAAAAAAAAAATACTTTACTAGCTGACTCATATGTGGAATCTTAAAGAAAAAAAAAAAAAAAAAAAAAAAGAGAAGCTACAGAAGCAGAGTGCAGTGGTGGTTGCCAGAGGCTGGGAGTGGGAGAAACGCAAATGAAGCTGGTCAGAAGGTACGAGGTTCTGGTGAAGAACTGAATGTGTTCAGGGCTTCTGATGCGCAGCACAGGTATGAGAGATAATTAATTTGATTGTGATCATGATTGCACAATGTATGCGTGTGTCAAACATGGTGCACACCTGGGATATATTCAATCTTTATTTGACAATAAATGTTTTAAAGAATAAGTTGTCTGCCCAAGTCCTTTTTTAAAAAAAATCTGCTAAGGCTGCCATTATTGCTACTAGGACTAATTAGTATTTATAAAGAAAACAGGAACTGGAAGAAGGGACAATGCTGAAGAAGAATGTGAGTAATCATACACCTTTTAGGCTCAACACGTCTACACTAGAAGGTGGAGGAAGGGACAGAAAAAGCAATGAACCTAGAGTCTGGCGTACCATTCTTTCCCATGACTGAAACAGTTCCTGTAACTACAAGTTTCAAAGGTCAATAAATATTTGGCTCTTTCCCTGACTTTCATGAAAAGAAATTAAACCCAAGGACTATGTACTAGATACCTTCTAGATTATTTCCTTAAAACTTAGTACCCAATCCTGCTGCTATATGAGTGACTTTTCCTCTAGCCATCATTCCTTCGAAGTATGAACACCAAAATTAAGCAGGGCATTTTTAGTCTTTTGGTGGAGAATAACAAAAGTGGTTCTAAGTCTGTTTTTAATGAATAATGAGACACCAGGAAACAGTGGTCAACATACACTTGGCACGTATTTTTTCTCATCCTTTGTCCTTCTGAAGGGTCTGTTGTAGAGACTTGCCTGCCACTGGACTAAAGTAACTCAAGCCTGACTGCTAACCAACTCACACGTGTACCTACTTCTAGAATTTTGCTGACTCCTGGTAGAAAAAGTGCTTACCAAACAATTTATTTGGATGGAAGTCATAGTGTGATCACTGTAGGTAAGATACATATTGTTAGGGTATTACAAAAATAGTCACAAAAATTGCTTATTTAAAGAATGTGAGGGACGGCCAAATAGCTCAGCGGATTAAAGCACCTGCAAGCAGGCGCAGGGGCTGGGGGTTCAATCCCTGGGCCTGCTGTGCTGGTCCCACCCCCTGGGCTCACTGAGATGGCAATTGAGACTGGGCATGGTAGTTCGTGCCTGTAATCCCAGCTCCTAGGAGGCTGTAAACAGGCAGATCACTACAAGTCCAATCTAGTAGTGAGACCCTGAACACCCTGTAGACCATTCCCTAAAATACAAAAAAAAAATTTTTAAGTAAAAAAAAAAAGAATGTGACCAGGGCTGGGAGGTAGCTCAATGGACTAAGTGCCTGCCTGGCAAGTACAAGTCCCAAGCTGGATCCCTGGTACCGCATGCTGTGCCAGTCCAGGAACCCCAGGTGGACCGTGTCGTCCACCAAAACTGGGCATGATGGTGCATGCCATATAATCTCAGCACTGGAGAGGCTGAGACAGGAGACTCCCTATGAGTCCAAGCTGCATAGCAAGACCCTGTAGCAAAAAAAGAAAAAAAAAATGTGACCAAAAGGCTGGGCTTGTAGCTCAATAGTAGAGCTCTTGCCTTGTACTTACAAGATCCTGGACTAGAAAAAAATAAAATAATGTAAAAGTGAGCCACTGAGATGAACACGCATGTCACCAAAGAAGACAAAGATAGCAAGTGAGCAGATGAAAAGGTTCTTCTCATTGGTATCATCAGATAACAATAGCTACCACCATACACATGTAGAGAAGCCCAAATCCAGAATCTGGCAAAAAATAAAGAAATGTGCTTCTTGGTGTCTGAATTCTCCTAAGCAAGATTCTGCCTACTCTGCTTTGCCCAATTTCTTATGCTGTTGTTTTGCCTGATAACCCATATCTGCTAGTACTTAGGTCTTGTCGTATTTTTAGGAATATTTCCTCCAAATGAATGAATTTCTCTGCTCCTGAAATAAAGCCTGGGGCAATCCAGGAAGAAAACAAATGAAAAATGAAAGAAAGCATGTGGAGAGACACAGAGGCAGGAACAAACATGGTGTGGCATGAGACTGCAAGGAGCTCAGCATGACTGACACTGAACGGACAAATCTGAGAACAGTGCTAAAAACCTAGAAATGGAAGCAGGAAACTGCCTTGCAACAAACCTTGTGTGTCATGGGAAGGTGCACACCATGCGCTTGCCCAGCTGGGGAAGTGGATGTATAGGTACTATAGGTAGCATAGGTAGATATAATACTTAAGTTAGATTATACTTCTAAATTGTTTTAAAGATGCATGATCAGTATGCAACATTTAGAAAATGAGACACTTACTTCATTACCGTTGTTATTTTGATGCGGAGGATCAAGCCCAGGGTCCCACCTCATGTCAAACATGTGCTCTACCACTGAGCCATCCCCACTCTCACCCCAGCTCTGATATAAAGAAATCTGAAGAGAAAGAGACAGCATTCACCATCTCATTACCCAGATGGTTTGCTCACAATATTCGAGTGTATTCTTCCTTGATTTCTCCTCTCATCAGGGGTGAGGCTTGAACCCAGGGCCTGGCACGTGGCAGGCAAGTGCTCTACCACAAAGCTGCCCAGAATGTCGGGATTGCAGGTGCGTGCCTCCACACCCAGCTGTGTTTGTTTTTCTTTATATCAGAGTTGCTCACTATATTCTCCTCAATATTTAGAATTAAGTTGTCCTCATCTCTGCCAGTTTGACAAATGACGTGTCTATGGTGTGATGTTTTCCTGTATGTATGCATTGTAAAGAGACTCAGATAACTGGTTAGTGCATAGCACCTCACCCACTTAGCAGTTTTTGAGGAGAGAACATGTAAAAGCTAGTCTTCTTGCAGTTTGGAAGTACAGGAGTGCAGTGCATCACTGGCTATGGATACCACACTGTGCAGTACAGCATCAACACAGCTTCCTCTTGTCGGACTGAAACCCTTTGACCAATATTTGCCCTTCCTGCACAGCCCCTGGTGACCACCACTCTACATTTTATATTTATGAGTGAGTTTTAGGTTCCACATATAAGTGAAAGCATGCAGTATTTTTTCTTTGCCTAATTTATTTCACTTAGTGCAATATCTTCTACTTTCACACCTGACAGAATTCCCTCCTTTTTAAAAGTATATGGTATTCCATTGTATAGACACACCACATTTCTTTAAACATTCATTCACTGAGATGAAAATATGTTGCTTCCTTGTGTGGCTGTTGTGAAGAACGCTAGCGTCTCTGTCCTGTGCTGACTTCAATCCCATTGGTTATACACTCAGCAGTTGAGCTGCTATGTCATATGATAGTTCTCGTTTTTTTTCTTTTAATTTTAAAGAGGAAAAAAAACCCCAAAAACAAATAACAAGGACAAAGTCAAAAATAAAGCAACATAGAACAAAAAAAAAAATACAGAATTTCAAAACAAGAACAGAAAATTAACCGTGGCTGTTATATTACGTATTGTTATCGTCAGATTATCAGATATAGGCATGCAAGCTTGATAAAGCAATTAAACATTAACTCTTTCTTTCACTAAACCTTATTTTTTCCCTTGTCTTTTCTACTTTTTATTTTTAAAATTTATTTCAAAGAAAGTAGAAAATCCGAAAAATACGATAGACATAGTAAAACGGAAAGAAATTGAACATAAGGAAAAAAACAATTGAGATGAGGGCAAGGAGAAAAAGGAAAAAAAAGGCAGGGGAAAACCCATGTAAGTATATATGCAGGATAGCAGAGATGAATGTACTGTTGACTTCTCTTGGTTTTTTCAAAGGTGGCAGTTAATGTTTAAAATTTTTACTTTGACCAACTCTATATGCTAGCATCTGTAATATGAGCAAATTAATTGAGGATAGCAGTGTGCAATCTAACAACCATGGTTGAATACCTTTCATCTTGTTCTTCTAATTGTGCATCATCTCTTTTTTTAATTGAAATTGTCCAAAAACTTATTGTAAAGAAAAAATCATTAAAGCATACACATAAAAAATATTAGCTATAGAAGAACAAAATTAAATAGCATCTTATTCCACATTAGAAAGAAAAAAAGGACCAAGTGTGTAAGAAACTAGACTAATTAAGGGACTGAAAGAAAAGATCTGTTCTCTTTGAATTTTATACTTAGCAAACATACCTTTGAAAACTAAAAGTAAGATTTTCTAGTTATACTTGAAATATTTTAATA
>NW_004524809.1:629458-652888 GCF_000260255.1 Octodon degus
CATATTTGGGAAGTTTTCTGCTATTACTTCTGCCCATATTCTTTTTATATCATTTGTATTGACTCCTTCCTTTTCATTGATGCCTATTAGTCTTACATTGTTCATCTTTGCATCGTCTTGCAGGTATTGAATTATTTTTTCCTGCTTCCCAGTTGTTTTTAAGAGATGTTTTTTTACTTTTTCACTAGCTGCAATGGTGTCTTTCAGGTCAGAAAGTCTATTTTAACTTTTCTTCAAACAGCTTTGCCAGCTTGTGATTGAGGTTTTAATTTCCTATATATCACTTTGAATGTTTCATACATTCTATTTCTTTCCTAAATGTCTATTCAGGGGTTCCATCATTTTTATATTCTGCTCTATTTTTTTTATCAGTGTATTCTTTAGAAGTACTTAGTACTTTTTTGATTATAGTTATTACTACATTTTTTAGTTCCAAAATTATTTCTGATCTGATTTCTTCTATCCCTTTCTGCAGTTGTTTCTTTACTTCCAACGCTATTATTTCAGAGATATCAGGTGTGCGATTTCCAGTTCCCTCTATGCTATTGTCTTCTGCATGTAGGTACTGGGTGGACGTGGGGCCTGAGACTGCATTTTGTTCCTTCTCTTTGTCTTTGTCATTTTGTATACTGCTGTCTTCTGACCTTTGGTGTAGAGCACAGGTAGAGTTATTACCTTAGCACCAGGTCCGGATCTATGAAGTTCAGATTCCTCCAGGTGGGTGTTGTTTGGATCTGGCTGTGTGCTCCACTTCTTTCTGCTGCAGGCGTTAGAGTTGAACCCTTTGTGTCACTCTGGCAAGATGTTCTGCTCCTGAATCAGCTGGGTGGGTCTTGCCTCTAGCCTCTTTGCAGGGAATTCTGCTGAAGGGTTCCTCGCTGGGCCTAGGCTCTGGGTCTATTCAGGATCCAGCAGCCCTGGGCAGTCTCACTCACACCTATCATCTCTAATGTTTCATCTAGTTTTAATTTTTTGAAGCACTTCCTGCTGTTTTCCATAAAGGCTGTGCGTTCTCACCAACAGTATGAATGCATTCCTATTTCTCTATGTCCTTGCCCACCTTGATCTTTTTCTTTAGCCATCCTGACAGGTGTGAGCGCTGTCTCATTACGGCTTAATTTGGATTTTCCCTGTGGCTTGTGATGTTGGGCTTTTATTTTTCTCATGAGCCTGCTAGCCATATGGGAATCTTCTTTTGAGACCTGTCTGTTCGAGTCCTTTACCCATTTCTCAATTGGATTGTTTCTCTGCTACACAGTTGAGGTGCTTTCGTATTTTGGATATTAACCCCCTCACAAATGGATGGTTTGTAGCCTTGCATTTAATTCTTTAATCCATATTGAGCTGATTTGTGTGATAGTGTGAGAAAAAGGTCCAACATCCTCCTGGGCTTTCAGATATCTGGTTTTCACATTGTTTACCAAAGAGACTGTCCTTTTCCTGTTGGGTTTCCTTGGCACCTCTGTTGAAAATCAATTGGCCATGAACAGATGGCCTTATGTGGGCTCTCTATCCTGTTTTATTAGCCTGCCTGTCTGCTTTTATGCCAGTGTCATGCTGTTTTGATAGCATAAGTTTGTCATTATATTTTGAATGTATCAGATAGTGCCTCCAGTTATGTTCTTTCTGTTGAATACTGCTTTGTATATTTGAGGTCATTTCTAGTTCTGTGGGAATTTTAGGAATGTATTTGCTACTTCTGTGAAAAAAGACACTGGAATTTTGATAAATTAAAAAGAGTACTAGAATGTTTCAATGCAGGGCAGGTATCATCTTAATACCGAAGCTAGACAAGAGTACAACAGATAAAATTACAGACTATATTCCTGGTGAAAACGTATAGAAAAATTTCTCAAGAAGCTTGCCACAGTGGTGCGCTCCTGTGATCCCAGAATTCTGAGAGGCTGAGGCAGGAGGAGCACAAGGTCAATCCCATCCTGAGCAACTTAGCAATTTAGCAAGAACTTGTCTCAAAATAAATAAATAAATATTAAAAGGGGTAGGGACGTAGCTCAATTCAAGGATCCTAGGTTCAATCTCCAGTACAACAAAATAGTAGCAAATGACATTTAAAAGCACATTAAAAAGACCATTCCTCATGATCAAAGGGGATTTGTCCTCAGGTTGCAAATATGTTTCAGTGTGCACATGGATAAATGTCATATATCATATTAACAAAGGGAAAAGCAGGTAACAAAGTTCAACATTGTTTCAGGATTTACAAAAAAAAAAAAAAAACCCACAAAAACAAAAACAAAACAAAAAAACTCTCAGCAAATTAGCTATAGATGAGATGGACCTCAATACAATAAAGGCCACAGAGAATGAGCTCAGGTCTAGTGAAAGTATTCTAATTTTGTTGGAAGAGTTTGAGCCTTTGGTATTAGTTCTGAAATTTTTGATACAGCTCAGCCATGAAGCCATCTGTCTTGCCTATTCTTTGATGAGATGGTATCTTTTTTTTTTTTTTTTTTTTTTTTTTTTTTTTTTTTAGGACTGAGGACTGAACACAGGGCCTTGTACATCTGCTTCTTTCTAAAAATTAAGAATATTTTATTACTTTGAGGTGAACATTACTTTAAGTGGCCATTTGTTTTTAGCCAGTTAATGCTCTCATAGGATTTCCTTATTAACATTTTAGTACTCAAGTGGCCATTTTATGAATGGGAATAGTTGGGTATATATAAGTAGAAGATTTTTTAAAATCCCTCTATGAAAACCTAATTTAAGAATGTCTTGTGAATTATTATGCTTCTTCATCTTGTTTTATGTTCTCTTCACTTACATCAAAGTTAGATTAAAAATGGGCAGACAGCCTAGAAGATAATGCTGTCACCAATTTCACCTGAATTGTCTACTCTCTGTATACCTTCAGTGTAACCTCTCGCTCCCTTGGAGTTATACACTTTAGCACCACCCATAAACTGTGGGAAGGAGCTTTGCAGGAAAACATTCCTTTCTTCCATGTTCACATAATTTAATGAAACCTTAGTTAAGTTTTAATGGATTCTGGGATAATGTGTGGACTACTTCCCTTCAATCAGAACATCATCAAATGGCTTACTCTTCACCTGTGCTTTGTCACTGTCAGGAAGAAGAAACTCCACTCATCCACTGGCTGTGGTTTTGCACAAAAAGTGAACATTTACAAAGAAAACTTTTTTTTTTAATGTATTTGGCACAGGGTTTCACTACAAACTCAGACTCGTAGTGATCCTCCTGTTTTCATCCTCCTCAGTGCTGGCATTACAGATGTGTGCCACCATGCCTGGACTCATTTGCTGGCTCAGTGTGCCCCAGGGGTGGGGCTGGTGTGGCATGGATTGAACCCTTGTCCCTGCACTTGTGAAGAAGGAACAAAGCAAACTATTAAGTCAGTCAATTTCCAGTCAGTTAAGGAATCATAATATAGCTCCCTTACATACATAAGCCATATTATTGGGTGCAAATACAGCAAAACTAGCAAATCCCCTGGGATGTCAAACTGTACCCTAGGCAGAGTGTGTTTTATAGTTGCTCTGCATTTTTATGACGTAGAATGTCAACCTTAGTTTCCCTACATCATCATGGTAACTTGAGTGTGTCCCTATCTCTGTCAAAAACACAATTTTTTTCCTTGCTAAGGACATTAATGAAAACCTAACAAGAAAAACCTAAGAAATAAAGCCTCTCATGCAGTGTCTGGCATGAAATCTATGTTCAACATGAGTTGTTGGATATGTGTGCAAATTGACTTCTGTTTTCTGGCTGAATTTTCTCTAAATCCACTGTCATTTTAACTAATGAAGTGCCTATCATTTGTATCCTATTCAAATCATCCCCCTTCCTGCACATCTATAAAGCTGTTCCTTCCTAGGTCCATCTGGCAAAGGCAGCTGGGGTGGTGTGGATGAGGTGCAAGATTACACATTATGTGAAGGAACTCGGGTGCAGAGTCTCCTCTGAAATCCTCCTGGAACAACTACAACACCCCCCTTCCATGTGAAATCTCCAGGCTTGGGTCCTGTTGCCTCTTCACAACACAAATTGAGGTGCACAACTTTCAAATCCTGGAGCCATTGCCACAGGGTTTGGAAGACAAGCTGAGACATCCAGAATGCTAAGGATACCTGAGACTGCAGTTCTAGTCCACATTCACATTTTGTTCATATTCAAGGTAAGTAAGGCAGCTCAAATATGCACCTTCCCTGCTGCTCCACTTTGGAACATCATCACAATGGCAGCATCAGAACCTTAACAAGGCCCAAATTCCCCAGCACAGAGGGAGTCAGAAAGGAGGCAGCACGAATGGAAGACACTCCACACTGCTAGGTGATGGGAGGAGGAAGACAAGGGTGGGGAGACCTACAACAACAGGGTCCAAGCCTAGGTCCTTGCACAACAGAGGTCAGCAATCCACTGTGCAGAACCCTAGCAGGGAGGACTGAAGGTGGAAATTTTATCCAGAACATCTGGCTCCCCCATCTTCTCCAACAGACCATCTGGCTCTGTGGCTGCTCCTTACTTTTATTAAAAAATGGGCACTTTTTCCTTAGAGCAACTGAGAGAGGGCAGTTCTGAGCTCAGGGGCTGTGAGCATACTGGGGGTGGGATTTAGAGTATGTGACCAGTTGCACCCTTTTGCTATCCAGCATCCAAGCATTGTTCCCTCCCTTCCCTTGACTACCTGTGCAACCCTTTCTCTTCCCCATCTTTGCCCAAGTAAAATCAGATGGTTCCTGACACATAATACGAAATTAATGGGTTGCTAGATATTTATGTTCAGAGGCAGCCTTGAACTCACTATGTAGTACAGGCTAGCCTTGAACTCATGGTAATTTTCCTGCCTCAGCCTCCTGAGTGCTGGGATTACAGGTATGCACCAGCATGCCTGGCTGTGAAAGGTCTTCCTTAGCTCAGTTTGAGAAGTCCCAGTCCCTGGTTGATTGAAACACTGCCCCTAGGCCTCTAGTGTGGGGCTGCCTGGCATGAAGGAATGCACAAAAGGAACTATGGTTCTCCTGGGGTTATTCTGCTTCCTGTTTGCTTGCAGTACTATTTGACTTATGTACATGTATTGTTTGGCAAAAGATAAATAGCCAGGCAAAGTGACACACACCTGTAGTCCTAGCTATTTCAGAGGCTGAGGCAAGAGGACTGTGAGATTGAAGCCCCCCTAGGTAATAAATAAGACCTTGTTAAACAAATAACACTCCAAAAATTTACTTGCTATGATTATTAGCAATATATTTATTTTACATTTTCTTTTGTTTTTGGTGGTGGTAGTATCAATGAACTACATCCTGGGCCTGAATCTGTCCCCTTCCCACTTTGATGCAACCAATGTCCTCTGTAAACTCATTGTCCATTCTGTTTATTAAGTCCATTATTGTTTACTTACATCTTCTTTCAGATCACTGAGTACCTTACTCTTTTTTTTTTTTTGTATTTTAGGGAAGGATCTCCAGGGTGTTTGGGGTCTCACTACTAGATCAGACTCCTAGTGATCTGCTTGTTTACAGCCTCCTAAGTGCTAGGATTACATGTGTGTGTCACCAGGCCCAGTCTCAATTGCCAGGGCCGGCACGGCAGGCCTGGGGATCCAATCCCTGGCCCCTGCACCTGCTTACAGGCACTTTAATCCACTGAGCTATTTGGCTGGCCCTTCTGAGTACCTTAAAAGAGATTTTTAATCTCTTTTATTGTTTATAGTAATTCAGCTTTGAGAGAATTAGGAGCTTTTGGAGGCATTTTGCTGCCTTGACTTCACATGTTTTGAGTTTTTATTTGTGTTTTGTGCTAAAGTTTATAGGGTGCTTACAAGGACTTTGCCACTAGCATGGAGATCCCTTTGGTCAGGGGTCTCTGGCATGGATACATACTGTCTTTTGCCTGTCCCAAGATCCAACCACCTCCATTAATTTAAGAGGGGAGGTTGCAGTGTAATTGGCCCAGCATCCAGTTCTCAAAAAATGGGCCTCAGTATTGCTAATGACACAAAGCCAATTCAGGTATCTGCATATAGAAAATCAGTAGCAACAACTATGCCATCTGGCAGTAGTGACAAAATCAGCAACAATAATAGCATCAAAGACAAACTGGTATTGACATATCATAAGGACTAATTATGTACTACCCTTAACCATAGAAAAGAGATCTGTAATTATAGTATAAACACTAAGACAAAAACAAATATTATATAGAGTAAATATCTACTAAATGCAATAACTATACCTCTATAAACATTAGAAAATAGTTCAATAGTAATAGCACAAAATTCACTATCTAAAGCTCTACAGTTACTCTAGTAAGGATAGATGGGGTGAGGAACAAGACAATGAGAAAAGTAAAATTTGAAAAGTTAAGCAATAAGGAGAGAAAAGTGTTATGAAAGTTTCTATTAAGGAGTAAAAAAAATTAATAGAATTAGATAAAAGTAGTAGAGAAAAAAAATAAGAAAAGAGAAAAATTAAAAGAAAAAAATCGGGGCCAGGGAGATGGCTCAGTAGAACAACCACTTGCCTAGCAAGCACAAGGGCCTAAGTTCAATCCCTGGTTCCGCAAAAAAAAAAAAAAAAATCTAAATTCCCAAATCCCATGGAGGTAAAAAAGACTAAAAAAAATTCCCTTGTAACTTTTTTTTTTTTTTTTTGGTGGAACCAAGGATTGAACTCAGTCCCTTGCACTTGCCAAGGAAGTGCTTAATCTACTGAGCCATTCCCCCAGCCCCTTGTAATTTTGAAAGACTGGTTTCTTTTTAGACTCTGCAGCTTTGGACTGTAACAAATCACAGTTTTCTCCATGTAGCCTTATGGCCTGTGGGTTTGTGGGGTTCCTTCCCTGCTCTTGAGTCCCCTCCATCCACGCACCCAGGCCAGGGCAGCCACCCAAGCTGAGGTGTGTCCTTGCTCACATTTGCAGACAGAGAGCAGTCAGGCTGTTGATCTTGGTGCTGGATGTAGCAGCAGGGAGGGGGTTCAAGCAGAGCGCTGGACTTCATGCCAGGACTTTCAGCCCTAGCCACCTCTGCAGGCCACATGCCTCAGGCCACACTTCTCACCATAGAGAGCAAGGCCCCATGTCCTTCTTAGTCTGAGTTAAATTTCTCAGGGGGTTTATGTCTAGCTCACACCCTCTCCTTGTTTGTCACTTGTGGCTATTTCTCACCCAGTCTCTATGGCAGGGTAGCCCTGGAAACCCTGAAGAAGAGTTGTTTTGTAGTTGCTCGGTTGCTCAGTCTTTAACAGTTAACTTCTCCCCATCATGGCTCCTGGTTATACCTTCCCAAATACAGCAGGGGCTGCATGGGGTTTCTTCTCCAGTTCCAGCCTGCCCTGTGGAAGGAGTCACTTTTGAAGTGAAACCATGCTGTTTTTGGAGTTTACAATAGCCATGGGCTTTCCCTCGGGCTAGCACTGCTGGCTCAGTCTGTTGTTTGTCCCCGGAGCTGCCAGCCCTCTGGGCTTACCTTACCTCTACATGAACAGGTTGGTTGGTCATTGGTTGGTCAGTGGCTCTCCACTGCTTGTCACTCCAAAAATAAAGCTTCCTCCAACAAAGCAAAGTGCAATTGCTTTAGTTAACAGGTCCTGAGTTGTATCATTGTCTAGTGTTTCTGAAATTCTATTAGGATGCTGAATGTAACCGTGTGGAACATTAAGACCAAAAAATGCATCTAAACAGATTCCCTGATACATAAGCACAAATCATTTGATTTTATAACTTTTTAAGGAAAATTTATATCTGTAACCTATATTTGCAGTTTGATCAATAGAGTCCTATTTTGCACATTCACAGTCTGGAGCTAAGTATTATCTGAGAAAAGCACTTTTGACAGTATGAGTATATGAAACTTGAATTCTGGGGAGCAAAACTGAGGAAACTGGCTCAATTCCCAGTACTGAAAAAAAAATCAACTGAGGAAAGAAGAAATTTTCTTTTTCTATTTATGTGTTTACACTGAGACCTGCAGCAAAGGCCTGGAGCAAGCTCAACTGTGCTCAGCTTGCTGCTGTGATGTCAGTAAAGCACACAGACTGCCACATAGAAAGTGTGATCATTTTGTTCTATTCAGAATAACACTTAGTTTCTTATGTCCAAGGTGCTACACTTGCATGTGACACACAAAGCTCCTGTGTTGAAAACTCAGTCCCAATGATTAGGCCAGGAAGGCTCTGCCTCATGAATGGATGGCGCTCTCATGGGACTGGGGTAGCTATCAGTGGGCTGGACTTGGTAGGAAAGCAGTTGGGAGCTCTTATTCTGCCTGGCATTTGCCTTGCCCTTCCGCCCTGTCCTTCCTTCCAGGGCTCCAGAACCATGAGAAATAAATCTCTGCTGTATCAGCCTCAGGTATTCTGTTACAAAAACATCACACAAACTACATATTATGCTGATTTTTAAAAACTGTATGAGCATATGTGTGTGTCTGTGTTTTGGTTTTGAGAGGAAGAGGAAAAGGAAGGACTTGGGGTTTGGATAAATCAGGTATTTGCAAGGCTAAAGAAGACATTTGTGTTTATATCAGGCCTTGCATTCTGCTCATGCTGAAGAATCTCATTACACCCATGGAGGGGTGTGTGTGTGTGAGTGTGTGTGTGTGTGTGTGTGCATGATGTTCCAAAATAAGAAGGGAGAGCACAAGAAAGGGTACTCAGCTATGGCCTTGGATATAGGACAGGATGAAAGAGAAAACATAGAAAGATATTTGTTAGATTTTTTTTTTCTTTCTTTCTTTTTTTGGTATTTTCAGGGAAGGGTCTACAGGGTGTTCAGGATCTCACTAGTAGATTGGACTCATAGTGATCCAACTGTTTACAGCCTCCCAAAGCTGTGATTATAGGCGTGCCCCACCATGCCCAGTCTCACTTGCTGTCTCAGTGCGCCCCGGGGATCGCACCCCTGGCCCCTATGCCTGCTTGTAGGTGCTTTAATCCACTGAGCTATTTGGCTGGCCCTGATTTTAACAAATTAACTGCTTGATCAACCTCATAATGTGGCAAAGCTGGAGAATTATTTTCACCTGCAGGACAGTTGCCCCCTGAGCAGGCACAGAAGAGTTTATTTTTGTCAATGGGCTTCATGCTGAGGTTTCCATTGAGGACTCGGGGACACCAAGGAGAGGAGTGGGTGGCACACAGTTTCTCCCTCTGGCTGTTGAAAATCTCAAGGCCAAGTAGAAATATGCTGAATTTTCTCTGGAAGAAACAAAACAAAACAAAAAAGTGTAAAAAAACCCAGTGATTTCTTAATCTAGTTTTGCAAATACAATGACTATTTAAAAATGGGCTACTCAGATTTAGATTTCTTCATAGTTCCAATAAGGCCAAGATCAAAATATGTTTAAAAAAAGAAAAGAGATGTACAAGGAATAAAAATGTTCTAAAAACCTTGGGACACTTTCATTGCTTTTTGGTTTATGATATTTCAAACTATAATGCTTGCAAATGGAAAGTCAAAATGCAACACTCCATGAAGCCAGGGAGAGACTTTTACTCTCTCGTGTCCATCTGAAATAAGTGAAGCACATGATTCCTTGAAGGCTGGTGATGTCAATCTATTGGGTGGAAATGCTCAGTGACAATGCCATCAAAACAGAAATGTTTAAATCCATCATCTGATTTCCAAGCATCTATGTAGATAGTTGCTGTAGTGTAGACAGAACATTCAAATGGCACAGCCCAAAGCACACAAACATTTGGTGGCATTTTGCAGGCTGTGTCTGAATATTGGGAACCATCAAGATGGCCATTTTGTGTACCTATTTTCAGGCTGTGCAAAATATAATACCCCATATATTAATTATGCATTGCAAGCATATATTAATAAAAATTAAAATGAATAGATCTGTCTGAAGCTAGCTGCACTTTTGCTGACCTAAGCTGTGACCAGACTCCTCCCTTCCCTCATCATGTGCATACATTCGAAAGTTCAGTTTAACACATCAAGAAAATGAAAAGATTTGTGCCCTGGGGATTCCAAGCCAGGTCAGAAATATGTCAGTTTTATTTTAGCAGTCAGGTGTGTTTGGTAGATACGTGGAGGCTGCATTTTGAAAGATGTAACAGAAATCAGCCAACTAGTGTGCTCTGGTTGTCATTTAAAAATAAAATCTGAAGGGCCGGCCAGATAGCTCAGTGGACCAAAGTGCCACTTAGGTGGAGTACGGGACAGGGGTTGGATCCCTGGCACCACAAGCCGTGCTGGCCCCACCCCTGGGGCATGCTGAGACTTCAATGGAGACTGGGTGTGGTGGCGCACACCTGTAATCCCAGCACTTGGGAGGCTGGAAACAGAATCACTATGAGTCTGACCTATGTAGTGAGACCCTATAGAACCTGTACTAAATATAAATAAATAATAAAATAAAATTGGAAGACAATACAATAGTGAGTATCCAGAATCAGAACAGGCAACCACCACGAACATGACGTCCCTGACAAAACTTGAATTCCCCTGTTGTATCACATTTGGAACTTAGGAGAGAGGATAGAATTTAATCAAATGAGTGAAGAAAGAAAAGGAGAGGAAAGAAGGAAGGAAGGCAAGAAAGAAGAAAAATTAAAAAGAGAAAGGCTCTCTCCTTCTCAATAACTCTTAATATTATTATTCTTAGTGTTGACACAATCAAAAAAATCTGGCTTTACATCAGTAAATCAAGACCAAACCCACACCGTCCTGTCTGGTCAAGAAATAGCTGAGACTGAAACAAAGAAAACTACTTCCTGATTTTCCAAGTTGCTGAGGTCTTAAGGGAAAGAGAGACTTCTCCTTGGCACATAAGTACTAACTGTGTTTTTCACACGTGACCCTGTGAGAATCGGACATAGTCTTCTGTGATCCCACAGGGTTCTCTTTCTGGAAGTACCTGATGCTTTGGTACCCATGAGGGTGGCACCATTGTGACAGGAAAGGAATTCTCAGGGGGAATTCAGCTCCACCTCAGCTAGTTTTATCTGTGGAGGAACTAAGCTGGAAGTGTTATATCACCCACCCCAGTCCCATGGCCATGACAGGCAGACTGGGCCTTTCAGGTCTTCAGTGACTAAAGCTGTGGCTCTCCTGCAGGAGGGACAGAGTGGCAAGGCAGCTTCTCCTGCTTTGCCCCTGGCCTCCCAGACCTGACTTTCCCTCAGATATGCTTTTGTCTTGCCTCTTATTTTCATCTCTTTCCCACTTAAGAGAATCATGTGATTGCTAACCTTAAAAGTTGTTGCTTTGTGTTATGCTCCCTGCCCCCGGGGCGTGCTGAGAGGGCAATTGAGACTGGGCATGGTGGTGCATGCCTGTAATCGCAGCTCTTGGGAGGCTGTAAACAGGTGGATCACTATGAGTCCGATCTAGTGGTGAGACCATGAACACCCTGTAGATCCTTCCCTAAAATTAAAAAAAAAAAAAAATTGTGGCTTTGAGTGAGAGAGCCTTTGTACACAACTCATGGGTACACTTTAGGAAGCATGGAGGCAGACTAGTATAACAGGAAGAACATTACAGTAGGATTTGGGAAATTTAGTCTGTAATCCTGAGTGTTTCTTTCATTTTGTATAACTTCAGGCAAGTCTCTTCACTCCTCTGGTGTCACTTTCTTAAGCTATAAAATAAGAGAGTTGGTCTGGCTATCCTTCAAGTCTCTTCTACTTCATGAAGGAAGTTTTAATGAATTTCCTGCGGATCCTGTAGAATTCTTTTGCTTTTAATAAGTTTAATATAAAAACAAACATGAAACACTGTATTTTTCTTTTCTTTCTTGGTACTGGTGATTGAACCCAGGGTCTTGTACATGCTAAGCCATACACCATGTTTATTAATCCTCATAATTTCTTACTACACTAGAGCTAACTGATATTCTTCATGCTGTCCCTCAACCTTAACTTCCCTTTCCGCCTCTTCAAAATGGGAATTATCTGAATGTAGTTCTCTTTATACATTGCTTAGCCCAGCACCATTATGACTTATTGGCTTAATAAGTACTTTCCAATGTGATGATGACCACAGTTATAAAATATAGAGCAAGTGAAGACATCCTAGTACCTGACATTTAAAAATCTTTACATAAACCTCTTCATTTTTTCCATTTTTCTTTTCTTTCAGAGACCAAAATTAAAACATTGATTTTGGCAGGAGAAAATAAGTTAAGTCTCTCTAAGATCAATCTTTATCCAAAGGATTAATTAAATTTAGGGAAATCCTAGGAGAGGCATCTTTCTTTTCTGGTTCCTAATAGTCAGACTTTGCTTAATCCACTGAAAAATACTGAAATTCAAGCAGATGAAGAAACAGTTGAAATAGAAGCTAAGATTTTAGCCCATGGGGAAACTAAAATTGCTGGAGATGAAAGGAGATAACTTGTTTATAAATAAAAATTTACATGGGTTTACGGTCTCGGGAATTTGCCATACCATGTTTACCAGAAAAGGAGTTCCATAGTATCAAAGAAAAGAGCAGCAGAATGTCTTCCATCTAAAACAAAAGTTGAGTAGCCAAAGGTAACTGCCCAATAGCAAATATGAGTCACCACTCCAAACAATAAATAAAGGACAAAAATAAAGTGACACTAGAGAAAAAGCAACATTACTAGGTTACCCAAGAGTTAATTTAGCACTTCTTAATACAGAATTGGATTTGTCCCTATGAGAAATTTTAATTATCCATCTAGTTAGTAGTGGGACCATGTAGCTCCACTGGTTTATAGAGTTTTCAATTTCTTTTCTTGCCCGATTGTAGTCTACCCAAAAAAGCTGGCTTGGCTAGGCTGTTCTTCCTGAGAAACAAATCCTCATGTCGAAATTTCTCTTGCTGTACGGCACTGTGTACTGACACTTGGAACACTGTGAGGGGGCTTCAAGTGGGCTGCAGGGGAGGTTCTTGCTTTATTTGGCCAGGACTTCAAGGAGAAGCAGTGAAAGGAAACACCTAGGTGAGGAGATCCCTTAGGCCAAGTGCAATTAAAAATGATTAGCATACGAATAGGATCAGATCTTCCCTGAGAACAGAAAGCACATTCTTCAGGGTGAAGACCACACTCTGAGGTTCAAGTGTCTCTGGGAGAACAATAGATGGGCTCAGCGAGCTACACAGGTTGGCGGTGCTGGCAGCAGAATAGGCCTGAGTGCTTGAACTCTGGATGTTTAGCATATATATGCCATTCGTTGAAATGCTTTACAGTGAAGGATTTCTTTTCAAGGGTTCACCTCTAAGTCCACATCCTATTGGAAACACAGTTTTTAAAAAATCACATTGGCCAAGTCAGTCTTGAGTATAGTAAGAACTAATAATTCCACATTCCTCGGGCCTCAGGCATTCTTCCTCTGCCACTTTCCCTAGGGATTGTTGACCACCTCACTACACTATCTTCTCCAATAAAATGCTTAAGAGGAGTGTGTGTGTGTGTGTGTGTGTGTGTGTGTGTGTGTATGTATGTGTGTGTGTTGCTGGAGATGAACCCAGGGCTTTGTGCCACTGGTCAGACTCCAGACCCAACACAGAAGTAATTCCAACAGATGAAGATTAAATAAGCATTTCAGCTGATACAAAGCAGCAGATTTGACACAACTTCTCATGAAGAAATCTCCCAAAGAGAATTTTGTAGAGTTGGCTACCTAAAGATAGCAATTTTGAGAGAGGCAACTCATTACACGGTTGTGTGAGTGTGGGGGGTCTCTAAACCATTCAAAAGTAGGGACTTTTATCATCTGAACTCTCTGACCATAGCGCCAAGCAACAAGATATTTCAAAAATTGTTTCCTCTCAGGTGACACTATCACTGCGACAGGGCTACTGTCTCAGGAGTCAAGTGGGGTGGCTAGGTGGCTAGGTCATCCATACACATCAGACCTGGGGAGCAGGAAGAAAGATAAAGAGGTACAGATACATGTACCGGACAGGTACCTGAAAGGCCTCCATCATGAGGCCCTGCCCCTGTGGTGGCTTTCCCTCAGGCCTGCTTCAGTCACTAGAATCACCCCATTCAGAAGAACGACCATTTGCATCGCTGCCTCCAACGGTGCATGTATTTCCTGTGAGATAAACACATATCAGGAAACTGTTTTCTTTCCATACCACATAGAACTTCTGTAGTCTGATTCTATTTTCTAGCACGATAGTTCCCCAAAGCCCAATTTGAACAATGTGTAGGCGTGACCATGACACAGTAGGGGATTAGAGTGACAAAGAGATGGAAAGGAGGAAGGAAAGGGTGCAGGAACCAGTAGGGGACATTGTGCAGAGGGTGGGTACTCTCCCAGGAGATGAGGACCTCTAGGCTGAGTGAGGACCATGGGTACCTCTGAGCTCCCAGCAACCGAGTGAGGGCAGGAAAGCTCCTGAAAGAAACTGTAGCTTCACACTTGTGTTCAGTTCTGGCCTTGACCACCTGGCGAGTAGAAAGGATGATGGAGCTTTGGGTTGGGTGACAGGTCAACCCTGTGAAGGAAGGGTATGTGGGACTCGAGGAGGGTTTTGGTCTACTGCTCTGTGTGTGTGTGTGTGTGTGTGTGTGTGTATGTGTGTGTGTGTGAATTGGGGTCAGGACTTTGCAGGACACAGACTTCTAGTATGAACAGCAGCATGACTGTGATGAGCAGATGGATAAAAATGGTGAGCAGAGCCAGGAATCAGAGGGGAGATAAGATGTGGAGATGCAGTGGTAGGCAGAGAAAGTTGCAGGGCTCTCTCTCTCTGTCTCTCTGTCTCTCTGTCTCTCTGTCTCTCTGTCTGTCTGTCTGTCTGTCTGTCTGTCTGTCTGTCTCTCTCTCTGCCTCCTCCCATTGTCTTTCTCTTTTTCATCATTCTGTATTTGTCTGTTGTCCCAGATTCTCCTTTTATGTTTTTATTTATTTAATTGTATCAAAACAGTGCAAAACATATTTCCTTAACCATTTCTAGTACTGTTGTCTACCTACACTGCTCTACAGCCAACTCCAAAATTCGTGTCACCTTACAAACTGAAATTCTGTCCTCATCACATGTCACTTCCCCATCTCTCCTCTTCCTAGTCCCACAGGCACCATCCTTTCTTGGCTAAGAATTTGTTGAGTCGAGGAACCTGGTTTTAGTGCACTCGTGGGGTATTTGTCCCTTTGTGACTGGCTAACGCCATTGGACGCAGGCCTCTCCAGGCTCACTCATGGTGCAGCACTTGAGAGTCTCATTCTTTTTAAGGCTTGTGTTTAACAAGAAGGATCTGAGCCAGGGATGGCGGAAGACTTGTAGAGATGGGCAGTGGCGATAGTTGCACAGCAATGTAGATGTGCTCCCTGCTGCTGAGTTGCAGGCTTAAAAAAAGTTAAAATGCTAAATTGCATGCCATGCCTATTTTGTCACAATTTTTTAAAATGGGCTCATGAAGTCCTCAGGAGAAGCACAGCTTGGTGAGCACAACTTTAAATTAATTTTACAGGTAAAGGGAGACAAACAAAGACCAGAAAGCTCCCTGGCAGGTGGCAAGGTAGCCCCTATTGGACATAGCTCCTTCAGCCCCTTGGCAGTGCCTCCAGGCTAGAAGAGCTCTTGTTTGCATTGTTGCCATGAAGCTGGGAATGGTGGCACACACCTGTAATCCCAGCATGCATGAGGCTGAAGCAGGAAGAACTCCATGAATTGAAGGCTAGCCTGAGTTAGATAGGGGGACTGTTTCAAAAACACAACAAAATGAAACATCCCCCTACACACACACACACACACACACACACACACACACGCACACTACCACTACCAAACCAAACTGTTGGTACAGGTTGAATTGAGCATCCTTACTAGTCAAGAATAACAGCGAGGTCAAATCCCTAACCCCCAGTTCTTTAGAATGTGACCATATTTAAAGTCTTTATGAGGGCTATTCAGTTAAAATGAGGTCTTGGAAAAGTCCTAGTCCAATAGGTGTACTACATGGTAAGAAGATTTAGACCCAGACACATTCTGAAGAAAGACCTCGTGAGGACACAGAAAAAAGACAACATTCCTGAGCCAGGGAGAGCACCTTCATCTCCAGCCCAGCCTCGGGAGCCAGGTGACAGCAAGCTGCTATTGTTTCAGCCTCCCTGAGGGCACTTTGTTACAGCAGCCCTAGCAGAGGAATACAGTCAGTGCACATCCTGGTTCTGTTTATTTAACAAACATGTCCATAGAGCTTGCCAGGTGCCAGGCACACCTCTAAGTACAGTGTTTTAAAAATAGAATCCAATCCTCATTACAACCTCAGGAGGCAGGAACTACTGTTGTTCTCACTTTACGGATGGGGTCACCAAAGCCAGCAAAGATCAAGTGACCTGCCCTCCTCAGGCAGCGAGGAGGTGGGGCGGGGCCTGGGCAGTCTGGCTCCAGTCTACCTAATGCCATTCTCCTGCAAGGCCTGCTGGGATTTCAAGACACAGGCTCAGACTTGTCTACCCAGAGTCGTGTATGTGCTTCTACAATCGAATGCCACACTGTCCCTCACTGCCAGAAGATAGAAATCACATTTCTTCATGTTTTTCTAGATGTATAAGCCTCACATTAAGAATTTTTTTTATTTCCAGGATTTCTGTAAAATATTTCCAGGATTCCTGTAAAATCTCTACCAGGCCTTCCTGAGAGAACTCTGCAGTCTTGAGCCTTGGGTGACCATTTCCATTTCTGACCCAGCAGCATTCCACAGAGGTATGAGAGAGGCGATGTCTTTTCTGCTGACCATACAGACAACTGGAGCTACTCAGAGCCCAAGGAGCTGTGGAAAGGGGCGGGCTCTGCAGCCATCTGGGGCACTAGGCACAGGGGGCTCTGCAGTCTGTGTTCTGAGCTGCAGTAGACAGCCATGGGGACCTAAGCAAGATTCAGAATGCAAAATACATCTTATATAGAACCAACCCGAAATGCCCAAACATTCAAGAACCTGAGCAAGGAGAGACAATCAAAATCACTACAGGGAAGGAGAGAGCCCTTTATCCCCAGCCAGGACACATGAGGATCTTGAAGCTTGGTGTTGTCTTGATGGTGCTGTACATTAAAAACAGTAGAAGCTGGACCCAGCTCAATGCAGAGAGTTGATCTTTTCTAAGCACTGAAGGGAAGGGAAGGGAAGGGAAGGGAAGGGAAGGGAAGGGAAGGGAAAGGAAGGGAAAGGAAGGGAAAGGAAGGGAAAGGAAGGGAAGGGAAGGGAAGGGAAGGCAAAAGATTTTGCAGCTCTGCTCACCTGCACTGCACATCAAGCCTCCCACTCCTACCCCGAGAGCCTCAGCACTCAGGCTTGGTTTACACTCATTTCTTGCACAGAACCCTGGACACAGGAGCCAGAGATATCCCTTCTCTCCTTTTCCTCTTTCCATTAATTGACTTGTCGCTCTTATGGAGGTGACCACGGAGGCCAAAGTTGTGCCAGCAGAAGTGGGGGCTGTGATGTACTAACATCCTCAGGGGTGGGAAACACAGAACAGAGGGAGAGGCTTCTCATTGGACATGCACTGGATATCCACAAGTAAGCTCTGGACTTTGCTCAAGTGTGTGTGCTGGACCCCTGCTACAGTGAGCATCCTGAGAAGGCCAGTGACACACCTGTTCCCCTAGGCCTGGGGACAAACCAAAGTCCATTGACCTGCCACCTCATCTGGTCCCTTCCTGTGTCTACTCCAAAGCTTGGCATCCTAAAGATGCCCTCTGTGGGTTTCTGGCTTGTTCTGAGAGGAAGCACTGGCACCTCTTTTCCCACGTTATCTCTAGCATTTCCAAACAGGTCCCAGGCCCAAGATTTCAAGGTGGAGTCATGGGAAGCCAGAGCACTGGCAGATCCCTGCCTCTGACTGGGGAGCCAGCTCTGCCCCAGGTGTTCTAACGGGCACACATGCTGCAGGGGGCCAGCTTAGAACATCTGAGAACAAAAGGAGAAAAACATTATGAAACGTGATTTCTGCCTGCATATGCAAGATAGGAAGGAAACACCTTTGTAAGAGAGCAGGTTTCAACCTGTGTGCCTTTCGGTGCCTGAGGAAAGGGGGCCAGGAGATGAGCGGCCGTGGCGGCAGCAGTCGGGGCAGAGGTGGGGGTAGAGGTGGGATGAGGGGCATCGTGCAGGAAGAGGCTGGAAAATTGCTGAAGGAGCCAGCCTGGTTCCAGAGAAGCCACAGGGTGCTGAACTGGCTGCAGTAATAGCTGTTCACACCAGCCAGTCCCAAGTAGGGACATCCTTTGGGGCCAATCTGTTCATTTCAGGCAAACACAAAAAGCAGTGTCAGATTCACACTCTTCAGGTGAGAACATTTCATGGGAAGCCAGGCAAACAGCTGTGACAAAACTTTGCAGATCAAGATGTTGTTAGTTATGTAGATTTCTAGGTGAGGTCAGACACGGGTTTGCTTCCTTTCTGGATGGCTGAAGCCCAAGGAAAGCTCTGGAGAGCTCAGTTCTCTGTACAGGCTAGTGGTGGAGGGAAATGTCACCCTCCTTGACCCCCATCACTGCACTGAGGTTCTTTATCACTCTCCAAGAGAGATATCGGGACAACATAGCAGGCATATCTCTGCTCTTTCAGTCCCCAGAACTCGAATAACAGCATTGTTAGTTTATCATTTCCAGTGAAGTCAGGCCATACCTGCTACACAAGATTTCCAGGCAAAATGATTTGCTGTAAGAAATTGTCAATTACTTGTCTGCCTTGGTGACTCCAAGAAGATTGACAAAGACCAGAGATATGAAAGGAAAATATTTGTGAAATAGAATCAGAGTTTCTGCTCCCTTGATTTGGCACCACTCTTATCTTTCCTGAGAAATCCTAAGACTCTTATTCAAGTTGAAAGCTCACCATTAGGTGAGCTTTCCATCATGAATACTTATGTCAGTAGATATTTATTTGCTATGTATTTAATTAACTAGTTTATTGTAGATGGAGCCTAAGCATATGGGAAATGAACCAACTTTTAGGTACTTTTTTTAAAAATCATAAATAGTTACAATCTACCACAGACAATGCCATGATTCCCACAATGTAGCACGTTACGTGAAAGGAGCACACGAATTTCCTGATCAACACTTTAGTGCACTGGGTTCAACTAGAACACCTAAGAAGATTTTACCAGGTTATTCCTTAAAAAGAAAACCCTGAAGTCAATAAAAATGCCTGCATATTTTCTTACCCAGCCTAACTCATGTTGGTGAAATTATGCTGTGGGATTGCATCACTGAATTAGGAACTGGGAATGCCAGAAACCCACTTGAGGTTGGAAGAGCAATGAAGTTAAAATAACTGTGGTCACCAAGTATTGAGTCAAGAAAAGCCCCCTGGTTCATGGAATAATGTGTAGAGAATGTAAAAGGAGTTCAGTGGGTGTGTTGTAGGTACAGAGGGCCAAGAGTCCAGAGATGGTATTGCAGGATCTAACCAGGCACTGCCTACCTTAGGGCATGACTTGGGAATTCACTCTGTGCTTCATCTGTAGGGTGAGATGCGTGGAGTAGGGGGTCTCTAACACATTTTCCTTGACTGCTAATCTGTGAACCTAGTGGTATTGACTTAGGGGATGTTAGTTTTGATTAGTGGTATATTTTTGTTATTGTTTAGAAGTGACTTAACTAAATTAGAATTTGTACTATATTAAAATGCATGGGATTTTCTTCAGCGGCATTACCAATCTCTGTGTTCAGCTAGGCTATCCAGACTATTTAAGTAGTTTAGAACTAAAAGCCTCACATTGGCATTAATGCCACAGATGGTATCAGAACTAACCATAAAATAGTAGGATGGAAAACTTCAAGGAAAAAATGAAGGTATAGTCCATTATTCTAAGTTTTAGCAGCAATTCAGAGCTTGGGTTTTTTATGTTTTGTTTTTGAAACAGGATCTTCCTATATTGCTCAGGTTGGTCTCAAACTCTTGGGATCATAAGATCATCCTATCTCAACTAGCTGGGAGGACAGGGATGTACAACTGTATCAAAGAGCTAGGGAATTTAAAGAAGGCCAAGGTAGGAAAATATTCATAAGTATTTCTTTCTTTGATAACATAAAAAAGAACATTGAGGAAAATGAAACAAATTGTTCTAACACTGAAAAATAAAGTAATGTAAAACACTTTCAGATACTTTGTCAACTATAAGCAGATGTAAACCCTTGAATAAAAGTGCTGTACAGCGGCCCCCCTTACCCATGCTTTCACTTTGTGCAGTTTCAGTTATCCATGGGTCATCTATGGCCAAAAATAGCAAATCAGAAGTCCAAGGAAAACAGAATATATACATTATACACTGTTCCAAGGCTCCAGATGAAATGGGTCTCTGTCTGTTCTGTGCCAGCAGGGACATGAATCTTACATTTGTTCAGTGTATCCACCCATGGGTACTACCTTCACGTTAGTCATTTTGAGGCCATCTCAGTCATCAGGCTGAATGTTACAGTAGCACAGTTCTGGCTTTCAAGTGGCACTCGTTGTACTTACTGATGGCCCCAACCCAAAAGTAGTGATGCTGGTGATTCAGGGATGCCAAAGAGAAGCCGAAAATTGCTTCCTTTAAGTGAAAAGGTAAAAGTACTACGTTTTGAGCAATTTAGCAAGCAAGAGAGAGAGGGAACATATTCACACAACTTCCACTGTAGTATTTTGTCATATTTTTTCTATTTTATTGTACTTGTTAATCTCTGCCTAATGAATTAAGCTTTATTCCAGGTAGGAACAAGAGACAACATATAAGTTGGGGTGGTATTACCCAAGGATTCATGAGCTAGTTGGGGATCTTGGAACCTACCTCCTGCAAATAAGAGGAACACCTATTTCTGAAGACCTCATTTTTATGACTTTATCTAGTAAACTTCAAAATCTCCACTCAAACAAAGAATTCTATAAGAAATGTGAACATCAAGAAGCTAGAGCCGAAGGGGGTCCGCTGGCGGTACTTGTCATATGGCTCACATATTCATATCAAGGACCTGGAAATGACTCACTCTAGCTAGGCTAGAGGGGTCAGGAAAAGCTCATTCCTGCCTCTTCTCAGAATGGAGGCTGAGAGGGAGTGCTGCCTGCAGAAGGCTGGCTGGGCTGGGACACTCTGTGGAGCAGCGCCTTGAGGAACGAGGGCAGCCACACAGCTGCACCAGAGGCCTGAGCCAGGCCTCCCGCAGGTCCCAGAATCAGGATGGCCTTGTACCTTTATCTCAAGCCAAGTCAGGGAGGCTGAGCATCCACAGGTCCCTAGATATAAGCTGCATGGAGGGGCCAGCTCCCTGAGGCTGAGGGGGACACCACAGAGAACCTCAGCTGAGGACTGAGGCAGCCAGTGCTGTCAGCAGCCCATACAAAGGGTGTCCCTGGCCAGAAGCAGGGCCCTGCACCACGGCATCCTCCTCTGACGTTAAATCCACAGGTGAGGAATATACAAAATACTGTACGCCCTAGTAATGCCCCCTCTGCTAATAAGAACTCAGCTCCCAAGCCCTCCTATTTGGAACATATTGCCCCAAAAGAAAAAGTGTCTTCAAGCAGATGATAAATGTCACCAAGCTTGTGCTCCAAAGCTAGTCAACCTCATTCAGTCTCTGTCCAAGAAATCTGGCAGGGCAATAACGGAGTTTAGGCTGCACTCCATTTGAAATCAATTAAGAAAGATGTTTTGAAGCTATTTAATCACAGAAAGCTGTGACCACTCACAATGGATCTGTGAGGGAGGAGCCAAAGGAAATGACATAAGAAAAGAAATCCCGGAACTTAAAGGCTTAGGATCTGAACCACTTAGTGTGGGAACACACATCCTGGCACCTTAGTCGCCCGAGGGCACCCTGGCGTGACAGCTCATCCCCGAAAGTGATGTGTAAAGCATGTCTGCAGGAAAATTGTCCTCTGTGTTCTGGAAAAGCGATTTCCAGAACTATTTTCTTCTGGAATGGTTAATTTTTTTTAGGGTGCTGGGGATTGAATCCCAGGCCCCAACCATGTACTCTACCATTGAGCCACACTCCCAGTCCAGAGTAGCTAGTCTTTAAAAGCCTATTGCTTCTCTGCAGCCATTAAGGAAGGTTGGCCATCAGGCTGTACTCAATTCTCTGCAGGGTCTGAAAGTGAGAAGTTAATGGGCTCTGACTCAACCAAAGCTTTAGGAGGTGGATGTCCCTGCCACAGACCTGTGCCACTGCCCCTATATCCTGTTTCTGTCCTTGCTCAATCAGGTCCCCCGGAGAGCATACTTGATAAGCTGGAGACCAGGCACAAGTTGTTGCAGGTGAATGAGACAGGTCGATGGCAAGGAATTCAGGACATCGCTCTGCCTCGCCAGCAGCTCAGTCACCCTCGCTAAAAGGGCTCAGAGAAGCTTGCTGCAGCAGGCAACGGCATCTGCTCCATCCAAGGCGAATATTCAGGGCAGAGTGGGCAGAGGGCCCAGGGTTCATGCAGCGCTCTCGCCAGCCCTCAGAGCGGTGACTGCTGCATCCCTGAGCAGCCGCTGCCTTCTCACTTTCCACCTGACACGCGAGCAGAAAGAATTCCTGAAGATCACCCAGCTGGAGAGGCAAAGAAATTAAATGATCTTGGTAAAATGCTGGCTCGTTCTAATGCTAACAGCCAGAAGTATATGCAATTGCTCTTTTTTTTTTTTTTTTTTTTTATCACCGGAAGGTATTTGATAATTGTGGGCACTCCTCTTATTTCAATAGCTTCACAGAAGGATTGTTGACGTCTTAGATTAAGCCAGTGGACATGCGCCACCTTTTCCCATTCTTAAAATCAAAGAACTAGAATGTGCTGAAAAGCAGAAAGAAGCCTTTAAAGAACTGGACTTTAAATATTTTTTATCTTGAAATCTTTGTAACATTCTTATAAGATCTTCATGCTATGAAAACAGGAATCTCCCCATGCTAAGTGTTTAAAACCCTCCCTCCACCAAGCTTTCTTTGTCCTTGGTCAGATCTTCTGGCTTACATGATATTCGGAACATCCATAGGGATGGCTGGGTTTTAAACGTGAAAAGAACCACACACACACTAACCTCTGCCAACTAAGCCCATGCTGCTTTTCCAGGTGACAGCTCTGCTCCTTCTGTGTGTGGATTGTAGTGCCAAGAATCCCATGGGCTCTTGAATAAGGGCTAAATAGTGCAAACAACTTGTTTCTTTTACTTACTTTCTGCATTAGGTTACTTAATATCTCATGTAGTTCTTAGTGGATGTAACACGAGCTAATTTAAACCATAGATTCTTTTTTTTCAAAGTTTTATTGATAAACAGATAGCAATGAGACAGTTTCAAATCAAATTGGAAGTACAGTTTCAACAAATAATACACTGCATATATTCTTCTTAGTGGTTAATTGCTGTACAAGATGCACACTTGTGATCCTATTTACAAACACCATTAGAACAAATCATTCTATTCAATAAGAGAATGCAACTATATATATATCCTAACCTCTTTGAATACACAGATACAAAATGGACATTCATCGGTATACCCCATTTTTTCTAAGTTCCGTTATTGAATATTATAGGTGTGTAAACTCAGCAA
>NW_004524809.1:652988-664069 GCF_000260255.1 Octodon degus
TGACCTGAGTCCCCCACAGCTCAACTTAACAGCATGGCTTTATTTCTTATATTTCGACTTCATACTTTTCTACTGGATGGTTAAGACCAAGGTAAAGCAAGACCTATGCAACAAGATAAACCATAGATTCTTATACCTAGCAAAGAAATTCAGCTTCACATGGATCCTAATGGTTAATTTTTTTACTCAGATAGAACATCAAGCATGTTATGAGCCTTGGAGAATAGGCTATGAGAAAAATGTACATGAAATTCCAGAGACTCATACTATTAACTCTGTCCGCGTGACTAACAAGATCAAAATACAAATGCAAGCCAAGAGAGGAAATTGGCCATGATTCCCAAACAGAACATCACACTTTTATGAAGAAACACCTTCTTTTCTCTATGAATAATAAACAAAAATGAGTATGCCTGGCCTTGGTAGCAGAGTTGGATGACTTGTTTCTAATACACCAGAGCAGCCTGAGGCTTTATTATTTCCACCTTGTTAAGGCAGATTGGAATACAGTCTGTGTCCATAACTTTCTATGTTGGAGGCATACAGCTAATGTCACCTTCGGCGGCATTGCCAGGGTATTAACGATTAATTGAAGGCCTATTAGGAAAGGATACTTTCCAGAATATGCATGACCTGGGAGGAAATATAGGCCTGCAATTAATCTGGCAACATGACTTAAGGTGTTCTTATTTAAGGTGAGACAGTGAAGCTTCTCAAAGCAGTAGATGATCAGCATCAGCAACCTATTTGACTTATTTCATCCACTCATTCATTCCTACTTTGTCTAAAGTGGGAATACAGCTAGAAACTGCCCCAGTTCCATGACATTACTGTTCTGCTCTCAGCATGACATAGTGACTGGAACCAATATGACCTCCTTTTAGAAACAGCTGGAAAAGAGGACGAAAAGTAAGAAAACAGTTTCCAAACTTGGCACAACAGAGAGACAGGACTTTCTTCCTTCAAAGAAGCAGCAACAAAGCAGGTCAGCCCTGTAGTCAACTCAGTTGTCCGGACCACCGACTGGAGAAGTGGAGCCCAGGCAGAATGTGGGGCTTCACTAGGGGTGGAGACAGAGTTAGCGTTCTGGGAGACTAAAGGAGTGGGGCTAATGGACAAGAACATAAGGAAGGAGCTACCAAGAAAAGCTCCAGAAATTCACCTGAGTCCCCCTCCATCTGTAGTTGAATAATAACAGATGAGACTGCACAAGATGGGGCGCCTGCAACTCCTAGGGAAAACACAAGTCTCAGAACTACAAACTAGACAATTCAAGAGTGCAAACAATGCTAGGAGAGGCTCAACTATAGGGCATTCAGCAGAGGCAACAGAACAATGGCCCTAGATGTGAGGCTAAACTAACCACCCATTAAAGTTATTCTATGTCTATACAACAAAATTCAAAAAATAAGCCTTGAAAGGACAAAACCAATATCAAGCTTTTAAAAGCCTGTCCAAAGCCCCGCAATGTTCATTGAAGGAAAATAACAAAATGTAAATACCCAACACAAAACATCAAAATAACCAGTATGTACTAAAAATGTTGCTAGACTTCAGAAAAAATGGGAAACATAATCAACATCTAATACAAATCAATCGAGATATCCCTAAAAAATTAGAGATAATAGGAATTGCCAGACAAAAACTTTAAGAGCTATTGTAAATGTATTCAAGGGTTTAAATAAAATATAAAAGTAATAAAGATGAAATTGAAAATACAGAAAAGAGCTGAATGGACATTTAAGAGCTGAAAAATATAGTATCAGATATGAAAAATTCACTGGATAATATTAAGAGAGCTTCAGATAATGAAAACCCAATCAGGAAACTTGAAGCCATAGCTATAGAAAGGATACAATCTAAACATAGAAGAAAAAGGTTGGAAAAAATGGACAAAGACACTGTGGCTTGTGTGATGATATTCAATGGTCTAACATAGACATCACATGATCTAGTGCCCAAGAAAAAGAATGGACAGAAAAAAATGTATGTGGTGAAATAAAGGCTGATTTTCCCCCAAATTTGATAAAACCAATAAAATCCACAAATCCAAGAGGTTTCTATGACTCCTAACCAAGATAAACACAAAGGAAGCCACATCAAAGAACATTGTAGTTAGTTTTCTGAAAACAAATTATAAAGAGAAGATTGTAAAAGCAACTAGCAAAAAAAAGACACATTTCAATACAGAGGAAATGAGATAACTGAGTTGCACCTCGAATTTGTGACCATCTGCCTGGCTCAGGCTCCTGAGTGCTGGGATTATAGGTATGGGCTACCACACCTGGCCTAAGGTAATGTTTAAATGCTGAAAGAACAAAATTGTCCAGTAAAAATTACTAACAAACCAATAGTGCAAGAAATGCTAAATTACTCAGATTGTTCTTGGTTAGACCTGAATTATTTTGTACTAACTCACTTCACCTACTTCTTCTATGTGCCTATGTTCCAGTTTTGTCCCTGTTCAAAAAATGTAACTACATTCTATTTTTATAAAAGAAGGATGTTTTATTTTTAAGTTTTTATCTATTTATTACGATGAATGAAACATTTAGATTCAATTCTACAAGGTATGTTATACTTCTATTGGTTTAGTTTTTCTTTGTTTCTTCATTAGATTATGGAAATTCCTTTATGTTCTTAGTTTACTGTAAGTCTCTGATATGAATTAGAGTTTTATATTTTCAGAGACTCTTTTTGAATTTCTGAGATGATCCTATTATTTTATCCAATTAAGCTGTTAGTGTAGTGGCTGAACTAATTTTCTAGTGTTAGAGTAGCCCCAAATTGCTGAAATAAAACCATCTTGTTATAACTTTAAAAAAATGTATAAGGAGCCCTCACTTTCTGCTGTGATATAGTAGTATAAAAATTATTATAAGCTGGGCACCTGTAACCCAGCACACTTGGGAGGCAAAGGTAGGAGCATCATTGCGAGTTTGAGACTAACCTGAGCTACAAAGTGAGCTCAAGGCCAGCCTGAACTGCATAGTGAGACTCTGTCTCAAAGATAAAAAATATTGATTATAGAAGCTGAAACCATGCAAAGTGATCCTAATTTATGGGTGGGGGAAGGAATCACAATTTTCTGTGCTTTTTAAATTTTTATCAGAACATTAAAAATTGTCTTACTGTCTATTATAAACATATATAGATAGGAAAAAATTTACTCATGCTAAAGGAAAATGATACCATAAAAATCTGTAGCTACTACATTTTTATTTTTTATATCTTTAAAAGATAATTAAACTGGGTGTGGTGGTGTACACCTATAATCACAGAACTGGGGAGGCTGAGGCAGGAAGATCACTGTAAGTTCAAGGTCAGCATGGGCTATATAGTGAATACAAGTCCAGCCTAAACTATACAGTGAGAGTCTGTCTCAAAAAACTAAACCAGTTTAAGCAAAACTAACAGTGTATTGAGGGACTTAAACCATGTATACAAAACTAAAACTAGCAGCAATAATACAAAGCAGGAAGGAGAAATTGATTTTTTGCATCTTAGTTGTATAATTAAAAAGTGATAAAACATATCTTTGACATAAAATTTTCCATTTAACAATTTAGAAGTGTGAAATTCAGTGGCATTATGGAATTCACAGTACTGAACACTCACCACTCTATTTCCAAATTTTTGCCATTATATGTACCAAGCAGAAATATGGTGTCCACAAAAGGTGAGTGCTTTGAACTGATTCAGGACATTGAGGCCACCGTGACAGAGCAATGAGACTCACTCACAAAAGAGGATTTCCAGAGCTGCTTTCAAAAGTAGTAAGAAGGATGTGACAAGTGAGTTCAAAGTGACCGGCCAAGTGTCTCTTACAGTACTCATTTTTAAAATTAAACATTCACAATATTTTTCAATCGCACTTCTTAACCTTGTTGTAGAATTACTGGCTCTCATGTTGCGTCTGTGTTTGGTTTTGTTTCTGCCACAGCAGCTATACTTTTTTAAACTCACATCAGCAACGTATCTGGGTTTGAGTGCCTCCAGATTCACACACTTGTTCTGTCTCTCTGCCTCGCTGTCTCTGTCTCTGTCTCCGAAGTAGCATCTTCTTGTGGATTTGATGTACATTTCCCTAATGACTAGTAATGCTGAACATCTTGTGTGCTTATCGATCATTTGTGTATTTCTTTGGAGAGAGGTCTATTCAAGTTTCTTGCCCAGTTTCTCTTCTTCTCTCCTTCTTCTCCTTCTATATTTTTAGGGGAAAGTCTACAGGGTGTTCAGAGTCTCACTACTAGATCGGACTTGTAGTGATCTGCCTGTTTACAGCTTCCAAAGAGCTGGGATTACAGGCAGGCATGTGCCACCAGGCCCAGTTTCAATCGCCGACTCAGCGTGCCTCAGGGGCAGGACTGGCATGGCAGGCCCGGGGATTGAACCCCCAGCCTCTGTGCCTGTTTGCAGATGCTTTAATCCACTGAGCTGTTTGGTGGGGCCCCTCAATTTTGAATTGAGCTGTCTTTTTGCTGTTGAATTGAAGAGGTTCTTTACATATACACTGGATATTAAACCTTTATTATATATGTGACTTAGAATATTTACCTCATTCTGTGAGTTTTCTCTTCCCTTTCTTGATAACACTTTTCCATGCACAAAAACTTTTAATTTTATTGGAGTCCAATTTATCATTTCTTTTAATTGTTTTTGATCCCAGGACCAGGGGTTGGGTTCCCAGGCCTGCCCCCCAGGGTACACTGAGATGGCGATTGAGACTGGGCATGGTGGAGCTCACCTGTAATCCCAGCTCTTAAGAGGCTGTAAGCAGGCGGATCACTATGAGTCTGATCTGGTAGTGAGACCCTGAACACCCTGTAGACCCTTCCCTAACATACACAAAAAAATTGTCTGTGGTTTTGGTGTCATACATGAGAAAATATTGCCAATACCAAGGTTGTGAAAATTTTTTCCTATATTTTCTTCTAGCTTTAGTTTTAGCTTTTAGATAAGTTAGGGATCCAGCTTCACTGCAGCATGCTGATGTGCAGTTTTCCCAAAACTATTTGTTGAAAAAATTGTCCTCTCAGCATCAAGTGACCTTGGCACTTTTGCCCAATATTAATTGGCCATAGGGCTGGTATGGTGGATGGACTGCTGGTAGGCAACTTGTGACACACAGTTGAGCTGAATCATGGTGGGACTGGTCAGGAGGAGCCCACCTGAGGACTGTTGCTGACAGCTTGAAAAGGAGAACAAGAAAGGAAGACATTTGGGGGCTGTTGGTTCCCCTAAAGGAGCTTGTCATGCTGGTTTCTTGATATGAACTTGGCTGTTCTCATCATCAGAGGAAAACTACAGACCTTGTTGTCACTGAGGATGGCTGTGCTACTTTTTGAGGGAGTTCTGGTTCTTTGAGCATCACTTCCTAGTTCCAGGATCTAGAACGGTCTCTTCCTGAGATCCCTCAGCCTCCTGCCACAGATCCTTCATCCCACTGGCACAGACTGTCTAGCTTCCACCACTGACCTTTGGGCCTTCCCAGCACAAATCTGTGAAGCAGACCTACCTGCACAAGACACTGTTGTGGGCCCTTGGCCTTCAGCTGGACTCATGCAGGATATTGCCATGGGATCTGGCCCCCCAGCTGGATTCTTTGAATCTTACTATGTGGACAGATTTCCTGCACTCTTTTGTACTTGAATCTTTGGGTGACTACTATAAAATAATCCTATAAATTATATGTCCTGTATTAAATTGTTTCCCTTGTAAACCCTGGCTACAACAGCTGGGAATGTTGTACAGCGGTAGAGTGATTGCCTTACATGTTCAAAGCCCTGGGTTGATTCCCAGCTCTGAAAGCCACCAAAAGAAATTGACCAACCATGTGAGAGTTTATTTTTGAGCCCTCAGTTCTAATCCATCCATAACTATGTCTTTCCCTGTGTCAGTACTACAGTGTTTTGATTTTATCAATTTACAGTAAATTTTGAATTGGGAAATTGTGAGTTCTTCAGATTTGTTCCCTCTCAAGACTGTTTGGGCTATTGGGGTTCCTTGAAATTTCATAGGAAAAAAAAATTTATAGGAACTTCAAGACAGATTATTTATTTTTGCAAAACATATGCTTGAGATTTGGATATTTGAATTTGCACATCATTATGAAGAGTATTGTCACCTTTACAAAATCAAGCTTTCCAGCCCTTGAACATTAGATGGTTTTGCACTTATTTGTATCTTCTTTAGTTTAAGCATCCATTTATAGTTTTCAGTGTACAAAACATGTGTCTGCTTTGTTAAATTTATTCTTGTTTTATTTAAGTATAGGTGTTTATAGCCTCTCAAGTCTTTCCACAGCACCCCATAAATTTTGGTATGTTGTGTTTTTTATTTTCATTCACTTCAGTGTATTTTATAATTTCCCTTTAGCCCTTTAGTTGTTTAAATGTTGGTTAATTTTCACACATTTTTGTGTTTTTCTTTTAGACATTAAGACTAGTCATCTGGGGGCCAGCGAGACAGTTCAGCGGACTACAGCGCCTGCTTAGGGAAACTTAGGCAAGTACAGAGACTGGAGTTGGATACCGGCACCACATGCCGTGCCAGCGTCCCCCCAGGACCAGCTGAGTGAGCCGGAGTCTGGGGGCGGTGGTGCAGGCCTGTAATCCCAGCACTGGGGAGGCTAAAAACAGGAGGATCATTACAAGTCTGAGCTGCATAGTGAGACCGTGTAACAACCAAATGCACACACACACACACACACACACACACACACACAGACTAGTCATCTGGTCTAAGTAGCACACGCTCCATCCTGCTGAGCATGTCTGGTGCCTTTGAGAAGAATGTGCATTCTCCAGTTGCTGGGTGGAGTGTTTTATGTGTTTGTTAGGCCTGATTGGTTTATCATGTTGTTCAAGTCCTCTGTTTCCTTATTGATTTTCAGTGTGATTATACTACCTGTTATTGAAGGTATGTAATTGAAATCTCTAGCTGTTCTCACGGCACCACTTTTCTTTTCAATTCTGTCAAATTTTTGTGACCTGTGGCTTAGGGCTCCAATGTTAGTTATATATGTTTACAATTGTTATATCTTCTTAATGAATTGAAATTTTATCGATAAAGAATGTCCTCCATCTTCTGAAATTTTTTGACTTAACAACCAAAGACATTAAGACTAGTCATCTGGGGGCCAGCGAGACAGTTCAGCGGACTACAGCGCCTGCTTAGGGAAACCATAGTGAGACCGTGTAACAACCAATTGTTTGATGAGGGCCAATTACAGGCATTCTCTTTTGGTTATTATTTGTATGGAACATTTCACTTACCTCTTTCTTTACTTTCAAACTCTGTTTTTCTATAAAATTATCTTATAAACAGCATATAAATGGACCATGTCTTCAAATCTATTCTGCCAATTTCTATCTTTGAATCATGCACATTGATTATTAATAAAGAAGGACTTACTGTTGCCACTTGGCTATTTGCTTTTTCCATTTCCTATTTTTTTATTCCTCCATACCTTTATTACTGACATTTTGGAATTTGGCTGGCTTTTTCACTGCATTCCATCTTGATTTTCTTATCTTTCCTTTTCTGTGTGCAGTTATTTTTTCAGTGGCTAATTTGTAGATTATTATTAACGTTGTAAGATTAAAACAACCTGTTTTGAGTACACCCACTTAGTTTTAAGAGTATGCTAGCATTCTAACCCTCTATACTCTGTGCCTCACCCTTTGCAGTAGTCACTGGCACAGGTTGTCTATAGATAGCAGGCTCTTAGTGACATGTATTTAAATAGGTGATTGCTATTTGTCTTTTAAAATGTATAGAAGAAAGAGGAGTTAGTGCTGGCTGTTGCCTTTAGCTATGAAGCTGCCTTTGTCCTACCCTCGCTGTGGCCTTCAGATGCCATCTGGTTCCCTTTCATCTCTGTCTGCAGGACTCCCTTAGCCTTTTGAACAGGGCAGGGAGACATAAAGCCTATCTATGGAGATCCTGACTGTCTCTTTTTCTTGAAGGATAGTTTTCTCTGGAAACAGAATTCTTCATTGACCATTTCTTTTGTTTACATATGTTTTCCCATTCATTTGTGGCCTGCAGATTTCTTGTCTTTTTTTTTAATTTTAATTTTTAAAGAAAAAGAAACAAAAAACCAAACAAAATTAAAATTCTGAAACAATGATAGGAGAACAACAATGGTTAATGCATTGCATATTGCTATCTTTAAATCAGATATTCAGAGTACAAGATATCGTATTTAATTGTCCAGACAGTATTGCACAAACCTATCTTTTGAATGAGCAGAGAGAAATTAGTAGTATAACTATTTAACTATCTTTTTCTGTATATATATATATATATATTTTTTTTTCCCCTTTGCTTTTCCTTTTCTTCTTTTTTTATATTCCCCTAAACCAGTTTCTCTTTCCTTTTGAACTTTCTTCCCATTTTCTAATATCTGTTATACATTTTGGATCATATTTATTTTTTCAGTTTCTCACACTAGGGAGACAGTATGATGTTTACACATGTGTCTGGTTATTTCACTTATGAGTATGGTCTCATGTTGTATCCACTTACCTATAAAAGTCTCCCATTTACCTTCTTTATTAGCCTGCAGATTTTTTTTGTATTTAGGACAGGGTATACAGGGTCTCCCTGCATAGATCAGACTCGTAGTGATCCTCCTGTTTACAGCCTCCCAAGTACTGGGATAACAGGAGTGCACCACCATGTCCAGTCTCAATTGCCGTCTCAGCTCACCCCAGGGGCGGGGCTGGCACGGCAGGCCTGGGGATCCAACTCCCAGCCCTCCTATGTACCTAAGCAGGTGCTTTAATCTGCTGAGCTATTTGGCCGGCCCAGCCTTCAGACTTTTGATTGAAAGTCAGTCATTACTGTCATGGAGGAGCCCTCGTGCATGAGCAGCTGGTTTCTCTTTGCTGCTTTGCTTGCCTTTCCAGGTTATCTTGCTTGCAGTTTGAGGATTGTGTTCATGTCTTCCAGTGTAGTTTAAAAGAAATTGAGTATTTTATTTCTTATTGTACGACAAAGTTGTTGTTTCACTGTATAAAACAGCACCAGAGTATTGTAAAATTTTAAAAGTACTTTGTTTGTTATACACTGTACAACTGAAACACACACTCCTCCACTCCCAGTCATTTTCAAGAGGAAGATCATTTAAGTATTTCTACTCAGGGAAAAATGTAAACAAGCTACAGTTCTATATAAGGCCCATGATAACAGTGTTAACCTTGAGTCATATCATTTTTATAACCAGATTTTACCATGGATAATTTAATGAAATCTGAATATCAGAAGCTACAGCCTAGTCTAAAAGTCATAAGGTATATATAAAAAAGATGCACACTGGGTTTGTCTGCAGTCCTTAGGGAGTTAAGGGGTATTTTCATCCAGGAGCAGTGTTGAGAGTTAAGTATCTCTAGAAGATGTCATTGCAGGTCTTCTGTCTGCCACAGTTGCAGACAACTTGCTGAAGGCAGTGGTTTTGCACAGTTTATTTAGGATGCCACTTCATTTCTTGGTGAATTTATGTATTTTCACAGAGGCTTCTTTGCTGGGGAGTTCATCCAGCGCTGCAGGTCGCTCACTGTCATCTTTATCAGCCAGCCATCTTCCTACCAGGTTTGTTGGCTAGCTCTGGATTTTTGGCAAGTTCCTCACTCATTTCAGTCACTTTTTCTGGTTAAGGAGAGTAGAACTCACTGACCGCACTTTCAAAATGCCAAACTCATCTTGTTTTCAACTGTATCCCAACTTCAAGTAGACGACTGTTGGCCGTTAGTGACTTACTACTGAAAGCTGCATGAGTGTGTGCTTACAGCTTACACACTTATGTATGCACCACATGATACAGTGGAGACTTCAGAAAGCAAACAGTGTAGCAAGTGCAGCAAGAGATTGTGACATTTACCACACGCTACCACAGTGCTCTGAAGCTAACACAGGCCAACAGGGCAGAAGGTGAATCATGTAGAAGTTAAAGTCTCTTCTGACTTCTTGATTCTTGTTTAAATTTGAAACTTCGGAAATAATTGCGATGTGGTACTTTGGAGGTTTTTTATTTGTTTGTTTGTTTTGTTTTGTTTCTTAGGTGGATCACATTTTATTTCTCCAGTGACATATTTACAGCAGAATATAAATTAAATTAAAGGCCTGCTTGCACACCAAACCCACGTCCTTTAGGTGGTTCCATCAGTGAGGTAAGACCTCCTGCTGGCTCACAACAGAAAAGTCCACTCCTTGGTCCAGGTTTGGGAATTTTGCCAGCTTTCAGCTCATCAATAATTTCTTCAATATCTTTAGGTGTCAGGTCCTCATAATAGTTGTCATTTATTTGAACCATTGGTGCATTTACACAGGCCCCTAAACATTCCACCTCTATAAGAGTGAAAAGTTTGTCGGGTGTAGTCTCCTCAACCTTTATTCCCAGCTTTTTCTGATTGGTCTCCAGGATGCTGTCAGAGTCTCGGAGCATGCAAGGTGTAGTTTAGTGCAGACCTGAATGTGCTACTTCCCAACTGGCTTCTGGTTGTTTGTTGTATAAAAAGTTGCTACTTCATATACTCTCATTGAAGGTACTTGTAAAACTTCTGCAACCTTGTTCATGGCAGAGATGGGCAACCAACCATTCTGCCTTCAGACTAAGTCCAGGACTGGAAGCACTGCTGCTGCTTTATGCCCTTCTGGGTAGTTTTTTACAATTGCTTCTATCCTCTCATAGTTTTCCACAAGGCAGTGAGGGCTGCCGCCTGGACTCACAGTGCCAATGAGAACATGGCGACCCTGTGGTCCCCCTTGCCAGGCCGGAGGCCCAAATGATGTGGTACTTTGGAAGGCAGATACTGTATCTATCCTCAGGGGACAGATGCTATTGGGAGCTGAAGTTGTCCAACTATTTCTTATAAAATTGCATTTCTTGTTGTGTATAGTCACTGAAGTCTTTGAAATCTGTTTGTTATCTCTGAGGTCAGTCTATGTACAGCCTGATATTCTGCATCCAAACACAGGAAGAAAGAGGTGGGAGGGGGAGTGGAAAATGGAGGGGGGTGGAGAGAGAGAGAGAGGGAGGGAGGGAGAGAGAGAGAGAGAGAGAGAGAGAGAGAGAG
>NW_004524809.1:664169-693668 GCF_000260255.1 Octodon degus
GAGAGAGAGAGAGAGAGAGAGAGAGAGAGAGAGAGAGAGAGAGAGAGAGCATTCTGTCTCTCTAAGTCCTCTACTAGATGCCAGGATGTCACTCTAGCCTGAAAGGGCTGGAACAGAGGCAAGTGTCTGCCCAATCCAGCAGAGAACCAACAAAGGAACCAAAATGCACCACCTTACTGAGTGTAGCTCCTGCCAGACAATGCACACCTCTCAAATTTTAGAGGATGAGATATTTGCCACCCACACTGGCTCCAGCCTGTCACCCTAGACATCCAGGCATAGTCCCACAGCAGAGGATGGGCTGAGGAATGGGACAGCCACTGGGTCCTACAGGCCACTCTCTCTCTTTCTTAAATTATCACTTTTTCCTTTTTTTATGTATTTGATACAGGGTCTCACTATGCAGCTCAGACTCATAGTGATCCTCCTGCTTTTAGCCTCCCCAGTGCTGGGATTACAGGTGTGTACCACTTCACTGGGACACTGGCCAGCTCAGCCTGCCCCGTGGGTGGGGCTTGCATGGGCAGGGACAGGGCTGCTGTGGCATGTGGTGCCGGGCATCTAACTGCGGTCCCTGCACTCGCCTAAGCTTGCCTAAGCACTTTAGTTTGCTGCGCTATCTCGCTGGTCCCCCACAGGCCATTCTTGTACCAAGGTTTGGTAGCCTCAGCCTTTATTAAGTGCCTCCTTGGCTCTGTCAATGTCTGCTCAGGCTCCAGAGTTCTAAAATAAATAGTTCTGACCTTCCCACCACACCCCATTTCACTTTAAAGTTTGTCTTGGTGGAGGGGATGACCCTTAAGTTTTTTATTCCACCATTTTCTTTAACCAGTAAATGTCTTATTTTAAGATCCTACATTAGGTATAAGAGGTATATTATTTGGCTCTGATAATAGAAAGATACACACTGCAAATTCAGAACAAACACAAAAAGTAGCATAGAGAGTAATGGCTAAACTGTCAACTAAGGGTAGGAAATAGTACTCTAAAAATAGTAACCCAAAGAAGGTAAGAAACAAGTGGGGGAAAAAAGGAGTAGAGAATGGAGAGGATAATTTAAAAGTAAGTAGCAAGATAACAGATCTGTACTCAACTATACCTACAATTAACTGTATGTGCCCTAAACATCTTACTTAAAGTACAGAAATTTTTTTATCTGAATTTTTAAAAATCCAGGTTGTATGCTATTTACAAAAGTACATATTAAATATAAAGACATGAATCAGTAAATACATATCCCCATATATATAAAGGAACTAAGTAATAAAAGAAAATACCTTAAAGAGGGGCCAGAAGTACAGCTCAGTGACAGAGTGCTTGTGTAAAGCCCTGAATTTAGGCATTTCTCCAGAGGAACACACAAAGGTCAGTAAGAACATCAAAAGAAGCTTAGGGCATTATTCATCAGGAAAATGCAAGTCAAAATCAGGATCAAAATGTGATGCCACTTCACACCCATAGGATGAGTATGAACCAAAAATAACACCAAGTGTTGGTGAGAATAGGGGAAAAATGAGATGGTCATACACTTCTAAGTGAAATAGCCAGGTTACAAGTTAGGTTAATACAGGCAAATCAATTGTATCCCTGTATAGTAGCAAGGGACAATTGAAAAGTAAAAATCTAACATTCCTAGATATTTTTCAGGAAAAAGTTTACAAAATGTATGTAAGGCCCATAGAATGAAACCTAGAAAGATACCTAAGAGAAACTAAGAAAGACTAAATTGAATAAAGAACCAAGCTGGGCTGACCAGATAGCTCAGCGGACTAAAGCACCTGCTTAGGCAGAGCACATAAGCCCTGCCCCAGGGAGCAGGGGGAGGGGATTGTGACTGGGCCTGGTGGTGGTGCTCACCTGTAATCCCAGCACTTTGGAGACTGAAAACAGGAGAATCACTATGAGACCGATCTACGTAGCGAGACCTTGTAGACCCTGTAATAATGCATTTTTTTAAAAAAAGAATCAAGCCATGTTTATGGATGAAAAGATTCAGTTCTTCTCAAACTGATTTGAGAAGACACAGAAAAATCAAAATAAAAACTCTAGCAGTCTTTTAACAAAGGAAATGCATACACTGAATCTAAAAATTATGTAGAAACAAAGAGGACCTAGACAGGTCTAAACAAACATGAAGAAGAGACTGGAAGACATATTACTGACTTCCAGGTTCACTAAAAGATATAATAACCAAGGCACTATGGTATTTTTATATGGTTAGACCTATAAACCAATGAAGTATAAAAGTAATTGTGGAAGTAAAATCAGGGATATATAAGTTCAACAAAACCTTACGTGTATGCTAGCTCAAAAGTACTAATTGTCAATTTATAACAAACAGCCAAGTACATTTATGAGATTTTTGCCTAGTGTTATAGTGTAGATCTAAAGTGTCTCCATAGGCTTCATGTGTTTGGGGCCTGGCTGGAGGTGGGTCACTGGGAGGATGCCTTTGGCAGAAACAGCTCTCTGGCTCCAGGCCCCATCTCTTAATGGGACGTTCAGCTAGAAACTCATCAATGATGAGAATAACAGCCCCACGGTCTAGTGGACTTCAGAGTTCCACCTCCAAACACATGAAACCTGTTTCAGTTGCTAAGAGATGAACATCTGTTCTCTACCAGCCACTTCCACCATGATGTTTGTGTCTTGGGGCCAGCTGACCAGGGACTGAGCCCTCTGAAATTGCAAACCAAAATCAATCTCTCTTCCTTTTTTAAAAATGTATTTAGTACAGGGACTACAGGGTCTCACTATGCAGATCAGACTTGTAGTGATCCTCCTGTGTTTAGTCTCTCAAGTGCTTTGATCACAAGCGCACACCATGATGCCCAGTCTTATTGGCTGTGTCAGCGTGCCCTGGGAAAAGAGCCGTCACGGCGTTCCGGGGATTGAACCCTGGTCCCTGCGTAACCTCTCTTCCTTTAATTTGCAAGTATCAAGTATTTTGTCCCAATGATTGGAAAATGAGTAATACAAATAGAAAGTTAATGATGTAGGATATCAGAGTTAACAATTAATAAATAATAAAGTACCAATGACATTGTATACTTCTTGCTTTACACTTTTTTTTTTTCTTTTGATACCAGGAATCAAACTCAGGACCTTGCACTTGCCGGGCAAATGCCATACTGCTGAGCTGTTTTCCTGGCCCTTTGTCACTTACTTTATAGACATACGTTGAAATGATGGGACAAGTATGGACTTTAGAGGTAAACTTAATAATAATAATAACAAGAGCAACAACTTACATTTCTGAAGCTTTAGCAGTCTCCTAGCAGTGGTACAGCAGTCTGTGAAGGGGGAACTTTTATTATTACTCACTTATAGGTGAGGAAACTGAGCATTGGAAAAGGTAACTTTGTGTTTACACACTCTGTAATTCAGAAAGCCAGGAAGTACACACAAGTTTATTGATCCTGCAGTCTAACTCCTAAACTATTTTACTGCCCCAAATTCCAGTTTTCTGCTTATCAGCTGCAAAACCCACAGCAAGCAACAAAGGGCTTGAGCCTTAGGCAAAGGACTTGAGGGAAAAAATAATTGAATGAGGGCCGTTATAGGGATTAAATGTAAATTAAATCCATAAGCGCAGGTTTGGAAATATTACAACAAAGATTAGTGTTGTTTTTTTTTTTTGTTTTTTTTACTTTAGACTTAGTTAAGAACATATATCATAATAACAACACAATAATGTGCAGGACTTTGTAAGGATCAAATGAGGGAAATGCATTAAAGTCCTTTGCAAGCAACAAAACACTAAATAAATTCTGATGATTATTGGAAATATACAGAAACACAAGCAGAAACTAGCGGTAGTTTTTAAAGATTCAGTGGATAAAATTCAAGCTCCTGAGCCTGCCCTAGGGCAGTCATTCCCAAACTGGCTACCTGACAGAGGTATCCAGGGAGGGTCTGTATTTCCTGACTTCGAGGTAGAGTCTATCTAGAGAGACTTGCTCAATCTGAGGTCTCCGGTGGTGATGCCCTGGGATCCAGATGGTTCTGAAGCCAGGTTTGGAGTATGGCTTCATTATGAAAATTTTTTATGTTTATCAATCATTCAGTAAACATTCTGTGTATTTCAATTAAGCCAAAGCACTATGTTCGATCCTTAGATCAACGATTTGCTGTCAAAAATATCATTTATTCATAATTGGAGCCTCTGAAGCATATGACATTCTCTGTAGTATCTGAAATATTCTTGATTTCTTGATAAAACTTTCTTGATAATATCACCATTTCCTAAAAAAAAACCATTGTTTACTAGTCAGGTTTCTCTAGAGAAACAGAACCAGCAGGTTAGTGAAAGTCAACCCTTGTAGTCATAGTTTCTGGGTCCTCAGAGTCAACCAATAGTGGATCCAAAATATTTTTCAAGTAAGTAACTGAGCAGTCTAAACATGTATAGACTTTTTCCTTGTCATTATTCCTTAAACAACACATTATAACAACTATTTATATAGCATTAGATATTATAATTAATCTAAAAAGTTGGGGAGGCAGATGCAAATACTACACTATTTTAGCTACTTTATAAAAGGCATTTGAACATCTGTAGGTTGTGGTATCTGTGGAGGTTCTGGAACCAACCCCCACTGATACTAAGGGATGTGTGTGTGTGTGTGTGTGTGTGTGTGTGTGTGTGTGTAGCGCCTGAATTAGATAATAGCAAACAGACTAGCATCCAAATAAAGAATCCCAAACACAGACAAGCACACCAAAGAGAGGCACGATATCTGAGGAAAATCTATGGCACAATATGGAGATATCAAACTCAACACAGACATTAACCCTGAGCTGGTCAGACAGGAACACAAAGAGCACAGAAACTTTCATGGAGATGTTAACATGAATTCTACTTCCATACACCCTCTCTGAAGTAAACATGTAGAAATGACTGTAAAAAATAAAAGCAAAATACCAAAGTCCTCATTCCATGGTCGACTGACAATTTACTTAAGGAAGATTAATCCTTTCAACAAATGGTGTGGGGACACCTGGAGGCCCACACCATATACAAAGGGTAAAACAAATCAAAGGCCTAACTATGAGCACTGAAACAATAATGACTTTCGAAAACAATACAGATATAAATCTTTCTGATACCTAAAGTACAAGCAAACAGAAAAAAAAAAAAAAAAAAAAACCAGATAAGTTGGAACTCATCAAAAATTTTTAAATTATGCTTCAAAAAACACTATCAAGAAAGAGATGATAACCCATGGAATGAGAGAAAAATATTTGTATATTGTGTAACTGATAAGGGCCTCGTATCCAAAATATATAAAGAACTCTACTTATTCAACAATAAAAAGACAGCTAACTCAATTTCAAACTAGGCAAAAGATCTGACTAAATATTTCTTCAAAGAAGATAATCAAATGGTAAACAGGCAGAGGAAAAGACATATCAATATCCATTAGGAAATTGCAAATCAAAAGCACAATGAAATTCCATTTCATACTAGGGTATTTATAATTAAAAAGACACATAACAACAAGTGTTGGTTGGAAAAGATGCGGATGGAGAAAGTGGAATTTTCACATTTCTGATGAGAATATAAAATGGTACAACTGCTTTGGAAATAAAGTGGTAGTTCCTAAAAATGTTAAACATAGAGTTATCATATGATCTGGTGATTCCACTTTTATGTACATGTCCAGAAGAAATTAAAACATATATCTGCACAAAACCTAGTATGTAAATATTCATGATAGCTCTAAAAATCAAAAAAGGCAAATGTTCATTAACTAATTACTTGAAAATAAAATGTGGTATATGCACACTGTGGAATTTAATTCAGGAATAAAAAGAATAAACCACTGATACATGCTACAACATGAATGAACTTTGAAACATTAATAAAGAATCCAGTCACCAAAAACTGTATCTCGCCTGAATCCACTTATATAGACTATCCATCATAGGCAAATTCATAAGACACAGAGTAGATTAGCTGTTGCCGAGAGCCGGGGGAAGGATGGGGACTAATTGCTAATGGATAACAGAGTTTCTTTTTAGGATGATAAAAGATTTTAAACTTAGATTGTGGTGTTAGCTGTACAATCCTATAAATATACTAAAAATATTGAATTGACACTTTGAAGTAGGTGAACTGTATGGTGTTTGAATTATATGCATGTTTTCTTCTAACAATAGAAGAAAATTAAAAATGAATAAGTACAAACTAAGAAAAGGAGCAAGTTAAAGCAATAAACACTTTTTAATTTATCCAAAAGAAAACATGAAAATAAAAAAGGATGCAGGACATACTGGACAAATAGGAAAAACATCAGATGACAGATTTAAATCTCAAATATGCAATAATTACATTAACTGCAAGTTAACAAGCCTATTTAAAAACAGAAATTTTCAAAGTAAATTATAAATAGTCCAATATCAGTTTTTTACAAGATATTCTGTGTGTATATAATACTCATTAGAGGGCTGCAAAAAGGTTGCAGATAAGACTGCAAAAGATAGAGGAAGTTTGTACTCAGCAAAAGGAACTGTTACAAAAATAATTAGTACTAGCACAGGAAGTAGAATTATCAACATTTTAAATGAAAAAGAAGACATAATGACAAGACTTTATAGATAAAACACTGTGAAATCTTACATAAAATGAATAAATTTCTAGTAAAATTGACTTGGAAAACAGGGAAAATGTAAAGCACAATATATTGACTAAAACACCTAAATGGCAGGCAGGCATAGTGGTGGATGCCTGTAATCTCAGCCCTCAGAAGGCTAGACAGGGGATTGCTGTGAATTTGAAGGTAGCCTGGAATACACAGTGAGTTCAAGGTCAGCCTGAGCTACATAGTGAGATCCTGCCTCAAAAAAAAAAAAAAAGGAAGGAGGGAGGGATGGAGGGATGGAGAGAAGGGCCAGGAGAGAGAGAAAAGAAAGGAAGAAAGGACAGAAGGAAGGAAGGAAGAAAAGAAAGAAAGAAAGAAAGAAAGAAAGAAAGAAAGAAAGAAAGAAAGAAAGAAAGAAAGAAAGAGTGGGGGCCAGGGATATATTTCAGTGGTGCAAGTACCTGCTGGCAAGCACAAGGTCCTGAGTTTGATCCCTGGTACTGAAAAAAAAAAGTAAAAGAAAAAAGTAAAATTGTAATTGAAAATTCTAGGGTCACATGATTCCCAGTAAGTTTTCACAAATATGGAAGGAAAAACAAAATCACTCTAAAAAAACCTCAGAAAACGAAAAGAGGGATCATTTTCCAAGTGATTTTATGAGGCTAATGTAATAATGACACCAAAACTAGGAAAGGACATCATGACAAAATAAAATTATAGGTCTATTTCTCTCTTAAATATGGATATAAAGAACTTAAAACAGGCCTGGTGTGTTGGTGCACACCTGTAATCCCAGCACTTGGGAGGCTGAGACAGGAGGATTACTGTGAGTTTTAGACCAGCCTGGATTACAAAGTGAGCTCAAGGCCAACCTGAACTGCATCGCTCTAGACTCTGTCTCAGAAAAGACAAAAGACAAAAAAGAAAAAAAAAAAAAAAAAAAAAAAAAAAAAAAAAAAAAAACTTCAAACATTAGAAAATCAAATCTAGTGTAATATAAAAAGGCTAATGGCTAATGCACTATAAACAAGTCTGTTTTATCCCAGGAAGGTAAGGTTGATTTACAGTTTGAAAACCAGTCAATCTAATCCACAAATTAACAGTACTGGCATTCCTCAGTTAATGACCTACCTGTTTAATGACTGATTTACAACAGAGGTGAACTCTTTGGACTTACAATCTGCCACGCAGACTTATAACATGTCTGTTTTTTTTTTTTTTTACAATCTATAATTATGTTTATAGAGATTCAATGTTTTTTGTACAGTACATCTTTATACAGTATGATCAGTTTTGCTGATAGTACTATACAGTACTATAATTTTATGTTCAGTTATATGTTACAGTATTGCATGTAAGTTATACAAATAAAAGCAAAGTCAGCACATTGAAGTTTCCTTTGATGATATCTTTGTTCTGAATATTGTAATGTGCATACTATATACAACTCATTTAGTGACTAATTCAATCAATAGTCTGGCTACAGAGGCTGAACTCAATTGTTAAATGAGGGCTGCCTGTATAGGGAAGAAAACCCATAAGGGTAGCTAATAGAAGGAGAAATGTCATTTGAAAATAATCCTTTATTGATTTTTTAAAAACATTTGAAAAACTAAGAATAAAAAGAACCTTCCTTAACTTGATAAAGGTTATTTTTTTTAAAAAAAAGATATTTAACAGTGAAACACTGAGAGCTTTCCCCCTGAAATAAAAAAACAAGACAAGACTATCTGCTATCACTACTTCAGTCAACATTACATTGGAAGTTCTAGCCAGTAAATAATTCCAGAAGGGGGAAAAGTTAAAAAGACACATAGTTTAGAAAGGAAGAAATGAAGCTGTTACCATGAACAGATAACAGCTGCATATGAACAATCCAAAAGAATCTCCAGACAAAATATTACAAATAGCAAAGTTAGAAAGATTCCAGGTATGGGGGCAGCATACAAAAACACCAATGTAAGTGCTGGCCAAATAGCTCAGTGAATTAAAGCACCTACAAGCAGGCACAGGGGCCAGGGGTTCGATCCCCGGGCCTGCCATGCCAGCCCACCCCCGGGGCATGCTGAGACAGCAATTGAGACTGGGCATGGTGGCATGCACCTGTAATACCAGCACTTGGGAGGCTGTAAACAGGAGGATCACTAGGAGTCCAATCTATGCAGTGGGACTCCGTAGATCCTGCAGACCCTGTCTTAAAATACAAAAAACAAAAAACAAACAAACAAACAAAAAAACCCCACCAATTCATTTCCAAACTCCAGACAGAAATAGAAAACACAATTTTGAAATGATAGTATGCACAATAGAAAAAAAATCAAATACTCAAGAGAAAACAAAAGTCTAGCAACTAATGTGGAGACCGCTACATAGAAACCACAATATGTTACTCAGAGGAATTAAAGAGGGTCGAAATTAGTGGAATATGGCATATTGATGGGTTGTCAGACTTGATATTGTCAAGATACTGGTTCTTCCCGATTGACCTTTAGAGTAAATGCAATCCTAATCAAAACCAATGAAGTGAGGTACAGAAAAAAAAAATCACATGAAGACTTGTTGGAAAGCAAAACTACTAGATAAGGAGGTGTCCTGTAATGCTACAGTAATTTAGCCTACATGCTAGGTGCATAGGATAGACCAACAGAACTCAATAGAGTTCAGAAACAGACTACTGGGCAGTAATGACACATGCTTTTCTATAACTTAGTAGGTAATAAGTAACCTTTTCTATTAAGGATGCACAATCAATTTGATATCTCTTTGGAGAAATAAACCATCATGAGTTCCATCTAGATAATCTCCAATCCACCTCCTATAGGGACTGAACTCAGGGCTGCACAACTTGCTACAAAAAGTACTGAGCCCCATCCTCAGCCCTTTAAAAAAACTCTTCAAGTAGCTCAGGATGGACTCAGACTTTCAATCTTTCTGCCTCGACTTCCCAAGTAGCTAGCAGTACAGGTATGTACCACCACAGTTAGTGCAGACAGTATCTCAATCGGGAACAGAAAGCTATAACCATAACGGGAAGATTGACAATTATGATTTCATTAAAATTAAAAACTTTTCATCAGCAGATAAAGAAAGGAAATAAGAGGCTTGAGAAGTATAGAGTAGAAAGCACTTCTTTCTGGTAGGCAATATACATTTAACAAACTCTAATCAGGTAGGTGATGAAAGAATTCAGCAAAATTACTAAGAAGAGGAACATTTGAAAAAAAACTCAGGCTGGGGTGTAGCGCAATGATAGAGCAAGTACATGGCCCTGGATTCTAGCCTCCACACAAAAGTCAATAATCAATAAGTGAACAATCAATAGCATCCCTATTAACAGTAATAAAACAATTAAAATCATATAGAATCTATTATAATCACAAAATCCATAGGGTAGAGATAAATCTAAGAAAGTTCATGTAAGATAATTGTGGAAAGATAATTTATAAAGCACCACAGAAGAACAGAAAAGATGTCCTAAATAAATGAGAAACATATATCTCACATTTACAGAGTAAACAAGTATTGGTGGGGAGAGGGGGATGTGGAAAGAACTGAGATATGTGCATATACCGGCTACCCACAATGAATGTAAACACCACACACTGAAAATGTGTACTAATAAGATAAAATTAAAAGTAGCAATCTTCTCCAAATTAATGTTTAATGCAATTACAACAAAAATCTCCATAGACTAAATGGTCAACCTGACATAATGATTCTACAATTCATCTCGAGAGGTAACAATCAGAGATAATTTTGAAAGGAAACACAATGAGTGGCTTTCCCTATCAGATATTAGATTTATTCTGTAACTATCCTGCTATAATATAGTATTGTGCAAAGATAGGTGGATTAAAACATGGAATCTATTTGAGGAGACTGAAACAGACCCAAGCAATATGAGAAATATCACTGCAGGCTTACAGGGGGGAAAAATGGACTTTTCCAGCAGCTAAGCTAAACAATTTGTTATCCACATAGTAATGAAGCTTCATCCCGCCTTCGTAACTATCACAATACCAACTGCAGGTAGGTACATTAGTGACTTTAAATAATAGCGGCAACTTTATAGAAGAAACAATGCTTACGGTCTTGAAGAAAGGATCTCTCAAGTGAAAAATGTACAAACCATAGGAAAAATATTAATTTGAGTACATTAAAAGTTAAAATTTTGTGAAGGGTGGGCGAGAAAACTCAGTGGACTAAGCGCCTGCTTAGACAAGTACAGAGACCAGGATTAGATCCCCAGTACCGCGTGCCACGCTAGCCCTGCCCTCTGGCAGGCTGAGCCTGCGACAGAGTTCCAGCATGATGGCGCACACTTATAATCCCAGCACTGGGGAGGCTGAAAACAGGACGATCACTACAAGTCTGAGCTGCGTAGTGAAACCCCGTACCAACTTAAAATTTAAAAACAACAATAGCTTAAAATTTTGTGATTTCTTTTGCCTAGAATGAAAGGAAATTTCCTAAACCTGATAAAGGCTATCTAACATAGTTAGCACTTAATAACTTAGTGTAACAAGCATTTCCTAAAAGTCAAAACAAGGAGGCTGCTTCTCTCTGAGTTCCCTTCCCTCTTCCCCTCTCTGTCTCCCTCCCCCTCCCCCTCTGGTGGTTCTTGGGATTGAACCCAGAGCCTTCTCGGGGAGCTACACCAACAGCCGGTTTTCATTTTTAATTCTGTTGCTATGTTGTTATGCTGTTAAGGCTGGGCTCAAACTTCCTGTCCTCAAGGGTACTTCTTAACACAATTTTTTAATGTTTTACTGCAGGTCCCAGACAATGAAAATACAAAATGAGAAAAGATGTCAGATACGAATATTGGAAAGAACAAAACAATGTTTGCAAATTGTGTGATTATCTATCTAGAAAAACCAAGAAAATGAAGTAAGGGACGATTAGAATTTCATTCTAATTTCTCATCACTTAGAAAGTGAGATGGAAAGTTTTCTCTTCGCAACAGCAACAGTAGCAAACATAAGTAGGAACATATCAGCTCCAAGCAAATATCTTACGTGAAGAACTGTGCAGTGTCTTTGAAGGAGCCAGAAAAAGGCACGGTGGTATAGGGCATCAGCAAAGATTTGTTGAGCACCTATGAAGTGCCCATCACTGTCCTAAGGACTGGAGCAATTTTTAGCAGTAAGCAAAACAAAGTATTTGTTCCTGGTAAAAGGAGGCAGACACAAAATGAAATAAGTAATATTTGGAGTATGGTGGAGACAACTACAATGGAGAAAATGAAACTGGAGTGAAGTGGGAGCGCTGAAGCCATAAATGTAGTGCGTGGGGGCTTTGCTTACAGGCGGAGCGTGTGCTACACAATGGTGTTACATGGTAGGGGTGTCAGTGCTCCCAGTAAATAAATATGTCAACTCAATGTCTTCCCAATCAAAATGTTGAAAGCTTATATTAATGGACTTAAAATGTGGTCCTGTATTTCTTTCTTTTTTCTTTTTTTGTATTTTAGGAAAGGGTCTACAGGGTGTTCAGGGTCTCATAACTAGATTGGATTTGTAGTGATCCGCGTGTTTATAGCCTCCCAAGAGCTGGGATTACAGGCGGATGGCACCATGCCCAGTCTCAATTGCAGTCTCAGCGGGTCCTGGGGGCAGAGCCGGCAATGGCAGGCCTGGGGATTGAACCCCCAGCCCCTGAGCCTGCTTGCAGGAACTTTAATCGGCTGAGCTATTTGGCCAGCCCCTAATTTTTTTTTCTAAATGGAAGGGAAAAAGTGGGAGATGAAATTATCCAGACAACTTTGAAAAGAGGAAGGGAGGTTAGGATTTTTCTGATATAATAAAAACATTTTATAATGTTACAGTAAACTAATGATCAAAATACATTGTACCTACTGACTAACCTGGTTTCATATCTCAGGGGGAAGTAAGAAAGGGTGATGGGGGCATGATTACAGAATGTTTTGTGTGTATATAAATCTGCCAAAATAAAACCCAATATTGGTCTCTGTAAACTATCTGCATTAATAAAAAGAGGGGGGCTGTGTGACAATAGTGCATACATAGAAAAACAGAAGAGTGGAATGAAACACAGCAAACAGAAATGTGGCACATCAAACAAACACGACAGGAACTAATGTCCTACTGCTTCATTAAATTCCTGTTTGTAGCTTTCACATCAGTTCTATAGAACTTTTCCCAAATAGGGATAGTTTTATTCTTTGTTTCCAATTCATGCACTTGTTTTTAAATAAAAGAAAACTCTTTATTTGAAGGTGGGAAAGGGGACAGAGAGACTTTGGATCAGTCGGGAGTGTTTGGAAGGGAAATAGTCCCAATTTTTATACTTCTGATTGCTTTCCCTTTTCAAATAGCACTGGGTGACCTTCTAGTAGGGGGTTTAATCCTAATGGTGACTGTGGTCACCCTTGCCTTACACTACTTGATTTTTTAAAATTTATTATTTTTTTTCATTTATGTATTTGGTACAGGGTCTCACTATGCAGCTCTGACTCACAGTCATCCTCCTGTTTTCAGCCTCCACCGAACTGGGATTACAGGCGTGTGCCACCATGGTCAGACTTGATCTCTGGCTCAGTACATACGGGATGGGATTGAACCCTGGTCCCTGAGATTGCCAAAGCAGGTGCTTGGTCTGTTGAGCTATCTCGCCGGCCCTACACTACCTAATTTTAATGGGAAAGACTTTAGTCTTTTCCAGTAAATAAGATGCTGATCTGGGAGACAAGTTTAGGGGTGGGAGTATATAGAGACTTTATGTACATAAATTTGTATCAGGGAAGTGTGATACTTTTTGTATGCTACTATTTTAAGGAAGTTTCCATTAGATGCTATTTTACTGAGTAATCCTATCAGGGATGGTTTTTTAATTTTGCCAAAAGCTTAAATCTATTAACACGATGAAGTACATGCACAGACTTTTGTTTTTACACTTATTTATTTTATTTTTTATGGTGCTGGGAAGGTAACCAGGTCTCTCAGATTGTAAGCAGGTGCTCTCCCACTGAGCCGCACTCCCAGCCCTTGCTTGAAGCACTTTGCATACTGTAACAAGTACTCGATACACTTCGTTCTACTTACTACTATTCCATGTAAGGTTTCCATACTGATATTGGTGTGTGGTATTGGTCGATGTTGTTACTGTTCATAAACAATACTTGCCGTTAAATTATATTTTCTTAGCATATCAAGTCACAAAGTGTGACCCTCGTATCTCCCATTCCTGAGATCTTCTCAAGAAGTTAAACAAAATTAGATTTATTTCGTAACACTACTGAGACGTGACTTACTTCCTGTTTTCAGGTTCTCTCGCGGTTGCCCACAGGCTACAAGCCTGTGTGACATCACACAGACTGACTGACCGCAGAAGCACTTAAGCGAGAGAGCAGGGCTGCAGAAGTGCTCTAGCAACTGTTCTCAGCATATTTCTTTGTTTAGGAAAATACAATTATTTTTCATAAAATTGTTATTGATTTTAACATGTAGTGAGTTTACTATTATTTAATGATGTAGTTAACACATCATTTTTAATTCTCTAACTTAGTATCTGCCATGGCAAATAACGCACCTAAATGAAAGTTCTTTTGAATGTTCAATAATGGGTTCTAGGATGTTTCTTTTGACCTTGTGCCCTTTTGATAAGTTTTTAGGAATCCAAAACGTTTGAAAATTGTTATCCTCTCAAATTGTCTATTTCATATAGGATTTCAATTTGTATTTGCATAGGATTGTGAGTTTTTTGCTTTATGAAAAATTGTATAAAATAATGTGAAAATAACAATAGTTAATAAACTGTGTATCATCTTCAAAAGTTACTCAGAAAAAAAGATTCTCTCTTACAAAGAAGAAATAAACAGATCATAGCACACAACTTTCTTTTCAATGAACCAAGAAACACTAGTAGTATAAGTGAAATGAATTAGCATATAATGCATATTAAAATATTTTATACAGTGGAATAAGTAATTTAGGGAATTATTTGAACTTCTCCCTACTTCTTTTTATCTATCTTCTATTTACAGATCTTGAAAACTGCTGTAGGCCCATTAAAATGTCAATGGGCAGGCAAACGTGGTGTTTATACAAAATGGAGTTCTACTGTGCCCTAAGGAAGGACAGACCTGAGGCTTCATGGGTAAAGGATGCAACTTGAGAACATGGCGGTATATGACGTCAGACACAGACTTAAACATCACACAGCTTCTCTTATATGGGAAAATCAAGACATACACATACAAATCACCTTCCTTTTCCCAATGTCATATCTTAATTCTTACCATTCTGTGGGCTTTCTCTCTCTTTTAAAAAATTAGGTTAGGCCTGTAGGTGTAGCTAGTGTGCCTGGGGGCCTGAGTTCCAGCTCTAGTAGGGAAAAAAATAGTTGGCTATTAGGCTGTTTTTTAACTTTTCAAGTGAACCAGTTTTTCCTTTTTTTAAAAAAAATTTTTATTAATTTTAATGAGAAAAAATTAGCAGAGACAATTTCAAAACAGGTTCATAGAACAGTTACAATAATTAATACATTGTATACTGTCTTTGTAGTAGTTATTCAGAGTACAATATACAGACATGATATTTTGTCTAAACACTATTAGTACAAATCTTTCTTCTCACTGAACTAAGAGAAAATAGCTGTATAGCTATCCTATTTTGTATATACATATATATATATATGTATATGTATATATATATATATTCTTTTTCACTACAAAATGGTCCTTCATTTATATCCCCCTTTTTTGTTTTGTTTTGTCAGAGATGGGTGTTCCATTGCCATTCAAATATTGTAGGTGCTTGAATTCACCAACATAACCAATATAGTCCTATAGTCCATAATAGTAGTGGGCTATCAGCAGAACTGGCAATGTCAGAAGTTGTTGACTTGAGCCTCTTACAGCTCAGCATATTAATGTGACTTTATTATTTATACCTCATGGTTATACTTTTCTGCTCGAAGGTTAAGATCAAGTTAAAGCAAGACCTATATAACTAAAAATGTAACTTTTGTATCTGACAAGACCAGTCAAATCCCCTCAGGAAGCCATGTACAGCAGTTTATTGATCATTTGACAGTGTCAGCCATCTGGATGAGTCATGGCCATTGCTTGACCAGTTTCTTCTCTGTGAAAGCCTGAGAGAATGTTTTCTCTCCACGTGACTCTCCTTAGGTGCACTATACATCATTGATCACTTTCCTCTGTGGCCCCATAATCTCCTTGATCAGAAAATTTGGGACACCAATGAGTTACAGAATGTTACAGTACAGGTTCTCTTATGTCCTGAGTCCTCACTGACCTTGAAGGACTAGGGTCAAAATATTGGCTATCATTGTATCCCTTCTTTTTCTCTAATTTTTGGTCTGCATACTTAAGTTGTTAACCATCCAGAAGAGAAGCTTAATGATATTATTACCCTATAACAGAGGCAGTTGACCTTAACATCACTATCTATCTGAATATAAAATGCCTTAGACATAACATGGAACAGGTATTTTTCCAACAGCCATTGATATTCTAAACTTTAAATCAGTATAGAATGTGAAAAAACAATTACTCATTTTTACACAGAAATTTAGGAATCTAACCATATACAACATTGTAGTAGGACAACTCTATAACATTTTTTTCTTGTCTCTTGTTTTCTTTTATTACCTTTTTTTTCTATATGATTCAGTTACCTGAATGTCAGATTGTTTCCTCATATACTGGGGAAACGATTTTTCTGCTATTACTTCCACCCTTATTCTTTTTATATCATTTGTATTGACTTCTTCTTTCTCATTGATGCCTATTAGTCTCACATTGTTCATCTTTGCATCGTCTTGCAGATGTTGAATTATTTTTTCCTGCATCCTAGTTGTTTATAAGAGATCTTTTCTTACCATTTCACTAGGTACAACAGTGTCTTCAAGATCTGAACTCCATCTTTAATTTCATTGAAATGTTTTTTCCAGCTTGTGATTATTTTAATTTCCTATATATCTCTTTGAATCTGATTCCTGCATGCTATTTCTTTCCTATATTGCTTATTCAAGGATTCTATCATTTTTCTGTTCTCTATTTTTTTATCAGTGTCATCTTTAGAAGCACTTCATAATTCTTTCATTATAGTTATCATTTCTTTTTTTTTACTTTAGAAATTATTTCTGACCTGATTTCCTCTGTACATTACTGCAGTTCTTTATTTCAGATGCTATTAATTCAGAGATTTCAGCTGTGTGATTCCCAGTTTCTTCTATGTTATTGTCTCCTGCATTTGTTCTGGGTGGGGTTGGGGCTTGAGAATGCATTTTTCTCCTTCTCTTTGTCATTTTGTATAGCACTGTCTTCTGACCTTTGGAGTAGAGATTTGGTGCAGTTATAACCTTAGCACCTACCAAAATTCTTACCCAAGAGAGATTATATGGTTAAGGCAGTTATAGTTTTGTATTTACAGAACTACAATTAGGAACACTAATAATGGGTAGTGATATTTAGCAGTTGACAAACTTTTTAAAAATAATTTTATTGAGAAACAAATAGCAACCAGACAGTTTCAAAACTGATTGGTAGGACAGTTTCAATAATTAATACATTGCATATTAATTAGTCTTAGTGGTTATTCATTGTGCAAGATGCAGACATGATATCCTGTCCACAAACAGTATTAGAACAAAACTTTCTATTCACTGAATTAAGAGAAAGTAGCTGTATATCTATCATGCTTTTAATATTCAGATACAAAATGGTTGTTCATTTGTATCCCCTTTTTTTGTTTAGTTTTGTCAGAGAGGGACATTCCATTGTTATTTAAATATTGTAGGCCCATAAATTCAGCAAAATATTCCAATGTAGTCCAGTAGTCCATAATAGAAGTGGGTTTTCTGTAGGACTGGCAATGTCAGAAGTTGTTGACTTGAGCCTTTTACAGCTCAGCATATTAATATGACTTTACTTTTTATATTTTGTTTTTATACTTTTCTGTTGGATAGTTAAGACCAAGATAAAGAAGACCTATATAAGAGGAAATGTAAATTTTGTATCTGATAAGGTCAGTCAAATCCCGTCAGGATTTATCCTGAAACCCTGTAATGCAGTTTGTAGATCCCTTGTCAGTGTCAGCCATGTGGATGAGTCACGGCCATTGTTTGACCAATGTGCTCTCTGTGAAAGCCTGAGAGAATGTTTTCTCTCCATGTGACTCTCCTTAGGCACACTCTACATCATTGATCACTTTCCTCTGTGGCCCCTTAATCTCCTTGATCAGAAAATTTGGGACACAACTGAGTTACATGATGTTACAGTACAGGTTCTCCTATGAGTTGACAAGCTTTTGTAACTAATGTGTTTGTATTTTAGACAGTAAGAGCAAGCATTATGTCTGTGTAGCTAAGCAGACATTAAATTGGGAATTTGTGTTTAAGTTAGTTCCCCTAAGTTCTGTCTGATCACCTCCCCTTGATGTACCTGGGGTTTTCCAGGCAGACTAGCTTACCCAGTTACCTGTTGTCCCCTCTGTAGATCAAGAGAGAAAGAGACAGGATGTGCTCATAGATCTGGGTCTAGCAAAGTGTCTCAGCTTACCAGTTCTGGATCTACCAAGTTTGAACTTGTCCAGATGTGCTTGGCTTGGATCTAGTTGCTGTACTTAACTTCTTCCTGCTGCAGCACATGGAAGTGAACCTGCTTGTGCCCCTCTGGCAAGATGTTCTGCTCCTGGATCAGCTGGGTGGTTCTGGCCCCTGGCTTCTCTGCAGGGACTGCAGCTGCAGTTTCACACCAGGCCTGTCTGATGGAGGAGGTTCCCATGAGTGTGAGGATAGTCCCACACACATGCCAGGCCTGGGCTGGGTCTCCAGGGGATTCGGTGGGCACAGTGGAGTAAAAGGAGTTTTTCTATTTATTAGTGTCAGTATTTTAATGTCATTTATTTTTTCTTTTATCCTTGTCCAGTTCTTTATGCTTTTTTCTGCTTTTTTTTTCTACTGATGTTATTTTCCTTCTTGTTAGTTACACACTTCATACATTCAATTTAGTACTTGTCAACATAGGTATCCAATATTATTGATTTCCTTTAAGAACTGTTAAACTATATTACAAAGTTCTGATTTTTTCATTATTTTATAGAAATTCTGCATATAATTTTGTGTTTCTCCTATAATTCTGGCACTCTCCATTTATACAGTTCTAATGTCTTACAATATGGGGTTTGTGTTTTTCTTTTTCTCCTTCTATGCAATAGTGCAAAATCTGAAATAATAGGATTTGAAGACATGAAGGTTTTCTGCAGAGCTGTGAGTGCTTTGTGAACCCCATGTACAGCTCTACAACTGTCTGTGATACATTCCTTAAGATTTGATCCCCTCTCTATAGAGGAAGGACCATTTTGTATTTGCATATACAGAATAGTTAGGATACATGTACGGCTGCTTTTGCTTGGTTCAGTGAGAGGAAGGATTTGTAGTAGTGGGTTTGGATGGCATGTCCTGGCTGCTTCTTGTACTGTGGATGGCCACTGAGAAGGTAACAATGTGCAATGTATTAATTATTGAAAATATCCTATTAATCAGCTTGGAAACTGTCTCATTGATATTTGTTTCTCAATAAAATTTTTTTTAAAAAAGATTTAATCCCCTCTGAATTTTTTTTCAGTTCTAAGACTCTATTATCCTAAATGCACAAGCAATTTAGAAAAAATTCAGCAAATTGTAAAGCTCTCTCAGAAAGCCAGCGTCTTCATTGCTAACTGCACCTACGTGGACAGACAGCAGGGTGGACTAGAGGGACGTAATCCTACCATGTGGGCTGCTCTGGAAGCCTACTCTGTGAGCTTGGGATAAAGTGGAGTTGGCCAGAGTGAGGAGGCTGAGTACAGTCTTGGCCACTATGAAGCACAGTTCCCTGGCTGGTGTTAGGACACCGAGCTGTGTCTCCGCTCCCCACACTTATCTCTGATGGGGACAGAAACTGTACTCCGCTTCTGTCCAGTGGGGGGAAATGTGCAGCTAGGAGCCCAACTGCCTTCCCGCCCACTGATCATAGTAAGCCACCCACGGCGGCACTCTGTTGCTGCACATTCAGTAACAAATCTTTTACAGCTGAAGTGATGGTGCATGTCAGCAGGAGGCAGGAGGCAGGAGCACCCAAGCGGTTCCAACCATGTTGATGGATTTATTTTGTGGTTTAGTTTGAGTACATAGACTCTGTGTTCAAAAGGCTTGCAAAGGGTCTTTTTAGAAGCAGTCTTCTCTTTTTTGCTTCCTGATACACATGTCCTCATTTGGCACCTTGTGACAGTCTACCCATGGGCTAGCATACATCTACAAAAATCCAAAATTGTTTGTTTTGTTGTTTTCTAATTTGTGTTCTGCAACTGTACTTTTACTAACAGTGGAATGTAGCACCTTATATTAGCTTTCTTAATGTATTTATATTCATCAAAAGGAGATGATTCCAGGACCCCATGGGTGCCCAAATCTGCAGGTACTCAAGGCCCTCATAAAATAATATAGCATTTACATATAACCTGTGTGCGCCTCCTTTCTACTTTAAATCACCTCTACATAACTTTTAATACCTAACACAATGTCAATGCTATGGACGTAGTTGTTTTACTGTGTTGCTTATGGAACAGGGGCCAGGATATAGTCTATCTATGTTTAGTACAGATACAGCTATCATAGTCTAATAGAATGTGCCAGCCCCAACCTGGCATCAGCTAAATCCACAGGTATGGAACTACAAGTAAGGAGAGCCCACCATGTTTTTAAATGAGTCACTGCCTTTCGTGTAAAGCTTTGCCTTCCTCTTTGCTCTTCTGCCTCACAGCAGTGGTGTGAGTGGTGGGGAGTTCAGGGTTTGTTGGATGGCAAAACCCCTATCTTGAGAGGGAGGGACTCTGCCCATGATCACACCAAGAGGCTCTGGGAAGCCACTAGTAAGAAGTTTTTCTCCTCCACTAGTGTTCATTCCTGATGTCCTGTCACACAATGCCTTTCCTCAGCAAAACACAGTGTGAGAACTATTTTGCCATCCCTGTGTTTATTTGCTTCCATGCTCCCTTTCCATACAAGGAAAAATACAGGTCTTTTTTGATCCTAAATGATCTCACCTATTCAGGCCTTGGAATTCCTTGCAAAATAGACTCTGGGAGAGGTGTTAGTGACAAAACAGTATCTCAGTCAGTTTTTCCCCCACTGAGAAATAATACTCAACACCTGCAACTTAAAGAGGGAAAGGTCTTTTTGGATCACACTTATAGTCCATGGTTGGCTGGCTCCACTGCAGGACGACATGGCAGGGGAGCACAGAGAAGTTTTGCATGTCATGGGGGCCAGGAAGCAGAGAATGAAGGGAGGAGCTGGTCAGGGACATACTCCCTTCCAGGACACACCCCCAGTGACCTGCCTCTTCTCACCAAACCCTACGTCCTAATAGCAATTCAAATACAATCCCCCATAATCTGCTCATCTTTCAAAATCCCTGCCTATGAGCACATGATGCTTTCAGGGGACTGCTAGATATAAACCATAACATTCTGTTTCTGTTTCCCAAAAAAATTAGGTACATCCCTTGATGCAAATTGTATTTATTCCATCTCTAAAAATTGTCAACATCTAAACAGTTTCAGCATTCTGAAAAGTCCAAGTATAAAATCTCTTCTGAGACTTACAGCAAATTCTTAGTCTTGTAAGTATAAAAAAATTAAATACTATCAGCATATAATGGCACATGGTAAGTACTCTCATTCCAAAAGGAGAAATATAGAGATAGAAACCAATAGAACCAACCCAAGATGGAAACCCAGTAGGACAAGTATTAAATCTTGTAGTTTTTTGTCCAGAACCCAGGCCAGATATTGTGAGATTCAGATTCCAAAAAGCTTGGGCAGTTCCACCTCAATTGCATTTCCTGTAGGTTGCAGCCCTTGTGACTTCTCTCTTGACTGGCTTTCTTCACTTCGTGTAGCTTTCCTCAGATGTTCTTTATTCTAGCTTCTCCCAAATTTCTTGGGTCTCCACTGAACTTTCAGCTTTACACATTCCCTTTCAGAGGTACACTGCCTGGCCTCTCAGGTCTTCTTCTACAATCAGGGCGGAAGCCTTCCTGACATCACAACTCTTGTTCTCTTCATTCCTGTAAACCCAGCACCACAGCACCATATGCATGATACCAATGTCTAGCACCAGTTGAACAGTAACTAGGATCCCTTGAATCATGGCTGCACTGGTCTCTGAGTACCTGGATGGCTGAGCACTGTGAACTGAATCCTGGGAAATCAATTCCTTAGGTGGCTTTTCCTGTTCTTAAGCAAAGTGCCCTGGGGCTGTCTTCTCAAAGCAAAGTCTTTCACTTTTGCAATTTTGAGCTCATTGTGCGCAGGACTTTTCTGGGTCTCACACACCCTCAAGCCATTTTTTTTATTGTCAGGACAATAGTAGATCCAAAGTACTTAGCTCCTTTTTAATCTTGTTAGCAACCAAGCTCTCTTGTACGCCAACTTTACTGACCTTACAGGAGCTTACATTCTGGTGAAATGCGTAACTTTTAAAATCACTTAGCTATGCTATTTATTTGCTGTTGATTCTCAACACTGATCTGGCTAAATGCTGCTAAGAGTATCCAAGCCACAGTCTGAATCTTGGGCTGCCTTTATGTTTCCTTTGCCAAATGAATTAGTCTGCCACCCTTAATCTCAGTCTCCTGCAAAGTCTCAGGACACAAACAAAATATAAACAAATTTTCTACCAAGCTTAACACACATGGCCTGGAGTCTGACTGAAACCTCCTGAACATGGTCTTTATCATAAGATTTTTTTTTGGGGGGGGGTACAGGGGATCAAACTCAGGACCTTGTGCTTGCCAGGCAGGTGTTTATGCCACTGAGCTGCTACCTCCCAGCCCTATCATATGCATTTTTATCAGCATTTTGGTCTTCTGCACTCCAGTCAGAATCTTACATCAAGCTTGACTCATAGCATTCTAGGATTGCTTTTCTTTTCTTTTCTTTTTTTTTAAGACTGCTTTTCTCCAGCTGGCATCTTCAAACTCTTCCCACAAACCAGTTCCCAAGGCTTCTGAACCATATCATCAGGTAACGGTCAAAGTAATGACCCCACTCCTGGTACTCAAATCTGTTTTAATCACTTTTCTCATTACCAAGTCACAATGTCTGACACCTACAACTTACAGGAGGAAAGGTTTATTTTGGCTAATGTTTATAGTCCACAGTTAGTTGGCTCCAAAGCAGGATAGCATATCACAAGAGCATAGTGGAGGAGAAGCTGCTCATGCTCATGTCACAGTGGCCAGGAATCAGAGTGAAGGGAAGAACAAGTGAGGAAGATAAAACAACACAGGCCACTTCTCCAATGAGCTCTCTCTTCTGTCCAGATCCTACCTCCTAATAGCAAACCCTCTAGAGCATACATAATCCAGTCACCATCCAAAAGCCCCACCTATGAATGCATGAGGCTCTTGGGGGACATCTAGATGGAAACCATAACAAATGGCAATAGATGAAACCCATTTTAAATATTCTCCACCCTTAGCTTTTAATCATTCATTAGATTGATCCTGTCACTTCAGGCAAATGTTTTAATTAAAATGATAGTTCAAGCAGCCAGAAGCCCTGGGGCTTGAAGCAATTGTAAGGATAAAGATACCGCCAAAAAGCCCAATCCTATTTTCCAGAGTGCTCTCTGTGGAACCCCTCCCACTTGCCTCTACTAGCTGGAAGCAGTGGGCTCTGTTCCAGGGACCAATGTGAAGCCTCTCCCTCCTGGAAAATAGGGTGTCCTGGCATGCATACCATATGGTGCTCCCTTCTGACAGCTCCTGCCCTGTGTGTCCCTGGTGAGCTTAAATCCGAGAAGCTTCTTCTTCTTCCTCATGGTAGTAGTTATGATGCCTCTTTATCTCACCTAGCAAAGCAGGAAGTCTGGAATCTTGTATTTAAAGATAGGCTGAGTGACTACCATCACACATGAACACTGACATATATCAATGTGAAAACTATGTTTCTTTTGTAATTTTTCTTTTGTTTTGTTTTGGATTTTTTTTTTTTTTTCAGAACCAGGGATTGAACTCAGGCCCTTGCACTTGCCAGGGAAGCACTTATTCCACTGAGCTATCTCCCCGGCCCTGTTTTGGATTTATTTTTGAGACAGGAGCTCAATATGTTGTTCAGGCTGGCCTTGAAATCACTATGTAATCTAGATTGGCCTCAAATTCACTGTGATCCTCCTGCCTTGACCTCCTGAGTATTGGCATTATATGCATGTGTCACTCCACCTGGCTCTAAACTGGTTTATAGAGACTTGGATTTTCATAGAAGGGACACATTGATCATTTGGGACAAGGAACAATAGAGAGACAAACCCAGTGAAGTGTCTGACTTGTGGTTCTGATTAATGAAAATATATTTGCTACCTGCTGAATGTATTACATACTTAGGGTCCACATTAAAAAATTTGTTAGAGGGGCCGGGGAGATGGCTCAGTAGAAAAAGTGCTTCCCTGACAAGCGCAAGGACCTGAGTTCAATCCCCTGGTTCAAAAAAAAAAAAAAAATTGTTAGAAAATATTCAATTATCAAAAAATAAAATTTGAAGACAACTGGGTTAAAACTAATGCTGATAGTTGGTGGATTTCCTTGAGAATGCAAAAACTGCTGTTTCTCAGTTACCTACTCCTTAGATCCTGAGAAGCCACAGCTTAGGGTTCCAGGACCTGCAGAGATTGCTTGGCTAGAGAGGTGATGTTGGAGTTTGTATTTATTTCTAAAGTTTAACTCACTTGGGAGGCTGTAAACAGGCAGATCACTACGGTCTGATCTAGTAGTGAGACCCTGAACATCCTGTAGACCCTTACCTAAAATACAAAATAAAAAAAGTAAACATTCAAAAATAAATAAATAAAGGAAAGTTTAACTCAGTGAGTTCTAGCACAACTGGTTAGCATTCTAGAAGCTGAATTTGGCCTTATAAAATGGCCTGGAATTTAATGTTGAACTTTCTGTGCCTCTTGCTCAAGCTATAAGGCTCCTATGAAGGTATAACCTTAAATTGTTTTTCTGACTTCTTTAAGTCAGGCAGTGTTGGGTCCCCAGAACCTGTGGGGACCCATGGTAACTATGGTAGCAATAGGATGTGTATAAGATAGCTTCACAGCCAAGCATGAGAGGGGCAGGACAAGTGGGGAGTGTGTGAACACAGAAGAGAAAGAGCCATCTCTGCCTCATGAAGAGAGGTGACATCTGGGGAAAACCGAGAGGGCCTTATCCTAGAGTAGAAGATCTGTGTGGTAGGAAGCTAAAACTGCACTTGGTTTTCTTGGCAGAAGGTCCCAATGAGAAGCTCTAGCATGGCTCTGAGCACCAGGCAGCAAGGAATCACTCAGGTTGGTGAGTCAGGGATGCATTATGATGAAAGTAGTGCTTTAGGCTTTATTTGGCCTTTTTAGAAAAGATAGGCAGCAGGTCTGGGAGCAGCAAGTACAGAGAGAGAACACAATTCAGGGCTTCGAACAAGGGACTGTTTGCTTTTGAAACAACAACATCAAAGTCTGTGAAATAGTTACTCAATTAATACATACTTAAAAGCTAGGGGGCAGGGTGAGGTATGTTTGTAGTCCTAACACAGAAGGCTGAGGCAGGATCCCTACCAGTTCAAGACTACCCCAGGCTACAAAGTATACTTAGAAGTCTAGATTTGTCTGTTTGTTTTAGAAGAGTTATTTCCATTTCTATTATATTTTAGTTAGTCCCCTCAAGAAAGCATTGTTGATTATGCAACACTCCACAGGCAGAGGTTCTTCTGTGGTTGCTCCTTATCAAGTTTTATTGTATCACATTGATAACCATACTTTCAGATAAAAATCAAGAAAGCCTGAGGTGGGGGTGTGGCTCACTGGAAGAGTGCTTGAGGGCCCCAGTTCCAAAAAAGGAAAAAAAAAAAAAAAAAAATCAAGGAAGTCTGCTGATTTCTATCATGAGGTTGAAAGAAATTTTATTTTCAAGTAGGCTGCTTAAAAGAACTGCATGAGATATTAAAAGCAACCTTCTAATAGTGCTGTGAGTCATCTCAACAAGCCAGGGATTTTCTGGAACAAATCAAACTCCAAGGTTTGAAAAGAATCCTACTGGCAGTCCAAGGAAAAGGTAACAAATACATAAATATTTTAAAGTCGAAGAAACACCATTCCTTCTTCCAGCACAGACTTCGTGCCTCTTTGGATATCATCCTTGTTCACTTGAATTAGGCCTTTAATTCCCAAACCATCTGCTCAGGATGTTGCAATATGAATTAAAAAACCAGCCTTTTGAGGAATCTTGCCCACTCTAGCTAAACTCCAGGGAAGGCCTGTCCTTAAAGTTCTACCTGGACAAAAAAAGTCCTTACTACTTTCTGTTGATATTTGTCAGTCAGCTGCAGTAGGAAAACAACTCTCAAATGCCTATTTCTTACAACATAAACGTGTATTTATCACTCCTAGTCGGTGCGGGCAGCTGTAGACTGGCTGGGGCTCTGTTATACTTGTCTTTCTACTCTGAGTCGACCACTCCAGTTTGACCACTTCTCTGGTCATGGGAGAATCAAGGGAGCTGGTACTTGTGGAGAAATTCTGGTGGTTTCCCAGCCATTGGCTAAGGAAGGCCCCATAACCAAGCCTGGTGTGGGAGGACAGGGAGGCTCATCAGTTGGCAGTGGGTGGGATGTGTCGACTGCCTATGAGAGAGGGCACTGCAGAATTTGCTGTGATAATGCGACTCCTCATCATCTTGATAACATCCATTCATTCAGCAAGATTTTAGGCTTATGTACTAATAGTCTAGTTACCACATGCAAAATAAATGAAAAGAAACAAAAGAGTCTGTCTAGGTATAAAGATCCTTTGAAAAGGATCCTGTTGAGAATGTATTTAGCCAATCCATTAGCACAGCCTAGTGAGTAGTCAAACTGTGGCTTCAGAGGTTTAAAGATCACACCTAGATCCTGACATTAGTGATTTAATAAATCTTTGACCTACTTCCCCTTTTTTCACTACCAAAGGATTTGAACCCAGGGCTTTTACACTAAACTGTAGCCCCAGGCCCTCTATTTTGAGATAGGGTCTTGCTAAGTTGCCAGGCAGGCTAGAACTAGCTATCCTTTGCCTCAACTTCCCAGAGTGCTGGGACTACAGGCATGTGCTTCTATGACTGAGTTACTCCCTCATAAGGACCCTTTCCTTACCTCACCATGGTAAAACAGATCTCAACAGAACAAACTTGGAAGAAAAACTATGAAATGATTAAACCATTCACCAGGAGTGAAACTTGTAGAAATAGCCTAAGGAGCCAGGAATGATGGATGGTATGTACCCATGATTCCAGCATTTTGAGAGACTAAGGCAGGAAGAGTACATATTTAAGTTCTACCTGGACCAAAAAAAAAAAAAGAAAGAAAGAAAATGGTTAGGAATATAGCTGAGTTCAAAAGGTTAAGGTGTAGCTCAGTGTTAAAGCCCTGGATTCAATCAATCCCCAGGGCCAAAAAATATTAATAGCTCTAAGAAAAAGGCATGTTTCATTCACTCTATTTAGCCTTCTAGAAAATAATAAGGAGACTGGGGAGACTCAGTGGCTTAAGTACCTGCTTGGCAAGTGCAAAGTACTGAGTTCAACCGCTGGTACCCCATCCCCCAAAATCATAGAAAATAATAAGGTCCCTTTCAGGTGTCCGCATGCCTGTAATTCTGTGCTTCTGCGCAAATCATGCCAGCTATTTATATCACTGGAAGCTCTGAAAAGTCTGCCATCACTGGACAAGATCTTTTTTTTTTTTTTTTTTGCTAATTTCTAGTCTTTCTGTGCCTGACCTTAGTATCTCAGCACTGTCTCTCCAGAGATCAGAGTTCCTAGTCACAGCTCAGGCCCCTGGCTCAGGCCGATGCTCCATAAGCTTTCACACAGACTCCACGCCAATTGAGTATTCAGTCTCTTTGGCAGGAATTTATGAGGCATCTCTTATGGTTAGAGCAATGATTCTGCACTTCAGTAACCCGTTCTTACAGAAAATAAATAAATGGCTTTTATATCTGACAGCACTTGAAGGACAGCATTGGTAACTCCGTGATTACCTTTTGAGATGCTTTTGCACTTTTCAAAAAAAAAAATTCAATTATTTGATATAGGGCCTCACTATGCAGCTCAGACTCATAGTAATCCTCCTGTCTCAGCCTTCCCAGCACTGGTATTACAGGTGTGCATTACTACACCTGGTTTTGGTGGCCAGCACAGCACGTCTGGGGTTCTGGAGCTGGCACAACATGTGGTACCAGAGATAGAACCCAGGTCCTTGCACTTGCCAGGCAGGTGCTTAGAGGGCTCTTGTGTTTTCTAATGACCACTCAAAATTCTTTTACTAAGGTACCAGACTTAGACCCTGTACTTTAATTATCTTTCTCTTGATTCTGATCTATTCAACACCTACCTCCCCCATTACACTATAAGTGCCATTATTGTAGAGCCATTGTAGAGTGTTTGTCCTCACTGCACTTGCAGGACTCGGAACAATATTGGACACGTAGTAGGTGATCGGTACATAGTCATTCATTCATAGAATGACCAATGTTAAGCTAACTGCCTCATATTTTAAAAAGTTTTTAAAAGAATATATAGAATCATGGGATAATCTAGATTACTTTCAAAGCTCTCATCAGCTGGAACTGATTTATGTGCATGATTTACGAAGTGTACTGAAGTCTGCAGTGAAATAAATGCATAAAAATAAGATGGATTGTTGCACATGGCATGCTGGGGAGACATGGGATGATTCAAATATAATAAAACATTAGTTATAAAAGATAGATAAAAAGATACATGATGAGTATAAAATAACTGTACAGTTACTTTAACTTCTTGTGTATTTCAAATTTTTTACAGTAATATGTTGTAAAAAATATCTGGGGTTCAAAGTAGCCTAAAACATGAGCTTTGGTAGGAAAAGGAGCTGAAAGCAATAATTTAATGCAAAAATCAATAGTAAGGGTTAAACACTATGACTAAAGATTAAAAAGGTGTGCATTTTAATAAAATTGTGTGAATGTACAGAAAAATCAGTGATTTGTAAATAATAGAGGCAATCTGTTTTAAGAATTAGAGGTGAGAAAATAATTGTGGAGGATCAGTAATATGGGCTGAAAGTACTTCATGAAATAAGTGCTCCCCAGCCGGGTTTTGGAGATGTGTGACTTGGATGGCCAATGAGGACAAGAAATGAAATTTTAAGGGGCTGAGGAAGCTCAAAGTGACAGAGTGAAGTTGGCCAGATAGCTCAGTGGACTAAACCACCTGGTTCACAGATATCAGCATGTATAGTTAAGCAGGGTGAGAATCCTACCAATTAACTGCTAGTTACAAAAACCTGATGATGTTTCTCAGGATCATTGCCTTGCCCATCTTGTGTATATAAATATATGGCTTTGTCCCTGTCCTGTTTCCCAGCTTTTCTCCTTGCCCTCTCCTCGTTGTCCAATCCTCAAGTTCTTGCTTTCCTTTTAATTGTGTTATACCTTTCTAGTTGTATTTCTTCTTTTGAGTTCGTATACTAGGGAGACTATACGATATTTACACATGTGGGTCTGGTTTATTTCACTTATGAGTATATCTTCAAGTGGCATCCACTTAAATATAAATGCTTCAAGTTTATCATTCTTTATAGCTGAGTAATACTCCATTGCATAAAAATACCATGTCTTTTTCAACCATTCCTCATGTGACAGGCATCTTGGTTGTTTCCAAGATTTGGCTATCACAAATTGTGCTGCTATAAACATAGGTACACATATATCACTATCATATGACGTTTTCAGCTCCTCCGGAAAAATTCCCAGTAGGGGGATAGCTGGCTTGAATGGGATTTCCAGTCCTAGTTTCTTAAGGAATCTCCATACTGATTTCCATAATGGTTGC
>NW_004524809.1:694638-699986 GCF_000260255.1 Octodon degus
TACAATCTGAGTTACAGGATCTCAGGATAAATCCTGAGGGGATTTCACTGACCTTATCAGACCCAAAAGCTACAACTCTTGTTGCATGGGTCTTGCTTTATCTTGGTCTTAACCATCCAGCAGAAAAGTATAAAAGTGAAATATAAGAAGTAAAGCCATGCTGTTATGTTGAGCTATAGGGGACTCAAGTCAACAATTTCTGACATTGCCAGTCAAGCAGAAGACACAATACTATTATGGACTACTGAACTCTTTTAGAATATTTTGCTGAATTAACACATCTATAATATTCAAATAACAGAACTTAACAAAAAAAAGGGTATACAGATGTATGTCCATTTTGTATCTGTGTACTCAAAATGGTTAGGACAGATATGTAGTTACATTGTCCTAATGAATAGAGGGATTTGATCTAATAGTGTTTGTAAATAGGATATCATGTCCACATCTTGTATAGCAATTAACCACTAGGAAGAATGCATGCAATGTGTTAATTATTGAAACTGTCCTACCAATTTGGTTTGAAATTGTCTCATTGCTATTTGTTTCTCAATAAAATTATAGAAAAAATAAAATAAAAGAATAAACATGGAAAAAAATTTAAAAAAATAAATTTAGGGGCCCTAATGTTTTTTAGTTCTTTATAAATTCTAGAGAGCAGCCCTTTGTCTGAGTGCTTATTAAGATACTTTTTGAAATTTGTGGGTTGTCTTTTCACTTTGTTGGTAATTTCTTTTGATGTGCAAAAACTTCTCAATAAGCATTGGTCCCAGTTGTTAATTCTTTCAAGTATTACCTGTGCGATTTGATTTTTGTTCATGAACTCTTTGCCTACCCCTATGTCTTCAAGAGTTCCTCCTACTTTCTCTTCCAGGAGATTTAGTGTTTCTGTTTTAATGTTTAGATCTTTAATCTGTTTTGCCTGCTTAGTCAGAGCATAGCATTCGGGGTTCGATCCCCAGGGTGCTGTGCCAGCTCCGCCCCCAGGGCACGCTGCGATGGGGATTGAGATTGGACATGCTGGTGTGCATCTGTAATCCCAGCATTTGGGAGACTGTAAATGGGAGAATCACTACTAGTCTGATCTACATAGTGAGACCCTGTACCAAATACATTAAAAAAAAAGTGACAGAGTGAGCAGGGTAGAGAGCCTGGACTCAAAAGTAAGGATGGTTAATTTTCTATCTGTTGAGCTGCACTTAAGAAGAAATTTGAAAAAATTAAAAAGCAATGATAATGAAAATAAAATGTTTCAGGGTCTTCCTTATTACACAAGGGCAGCAGCATGTGGTACTTTCCACACACTATCTCATTTCATTCTTACAGCAGCCGGATGAGGTGGCACCATCAATATTACAGTTGTCACTAGTGAGGAAATGGAAGTTCAGAATTTAGTCACTGCTGAGGCTGTGTAGCCAGCGAGTGGAAGAACCAGTACTAAAGCAGTCCCAGACCTAGACACTTCATTATTAGGCACACTCCCTCTCCAATAAACTGAAGCTAGATTCTAGGGAGTTACAGAGATGGAGCCCTACTTTCTAAGCCCTAGGATTCATTAAAAGATTTTCACCAGATTTTGATCTGGTCAGAGATTTAAAAAACAGAGCAGTTGATAAACCAGGCAAGAGACTGAAGTCTGGAAACCTCACAAGAAGGCTATAGTGCTCAAGGTGTGAATGAAAGCCCTAATCTATTATCATCACCATGACTTGGAACAAAGAAACGATTAGTTCTTCAAAGTAGCCTATTCCCCTTCTTTTTCTGCTACAATTGTATTGAAATATATCAAAAAATTTGCGCGGTGCTGTGAACTATTCAAACTCAAAACATCTTCAGATTTCAAGAGACAGAGTACACTAGTTTAGCAGATTCAGGAGAGAGACTCACAGCTCAGATGAGTTCCAATTCACCTCCAAGTTGCACAGAGCTTGGGGTGGCTTGAGGTCTTCAGTGTCCAGAGGTCCAAGCACCCTCTCTGGACCTAATCTTAGAGTTTTCTTTCATTGCCAAGGAGCTTCAGAGTTCATCCAAAAAATCTAGACCTGTGCAGCTCCACCTTAATCCTATGGAACCAATCTCCCTCCCCTAGGAACCAGATAGACTAGTTTGTTGGGTGGTCGTTGAACTTAGCCTTGTGTATGAGGGTAGCTGTGGCTCTCTGCTGTGACCTGCCCAGAGGAGTTGATGGATGGAAGTGCTTATCAGAAGAGATGTAGGTGGATATGGAAGTGGCTGAAAATGACCAGAGGGGCAGTGTTCCCTGGGGAGCATTCATTTATGCAAGGAGTAAGGCCCTTTAAGGTCTCTACTGTTCCCTCTTCTCCTTTCCCTCAGGTTACCTCCTTGACAAAGGTATTAGCCTGGGGAGTGGGACCCATAAAATAGGAGAAGAGTCCAGAAAATACAGACCAATTATGTGTGTATGTTTTTGTACACAACTATATTCCATATACACCCAAGTGAGACAGAAAGCATGTTCTTAAACTGATAGCAAACCAGACAGAGTGACTAACTGCATTGTTTCCTACAGGTTTACCATAGATAGAGAGGTCTGAAGTCCACAGAGACTTGTAAGAAGCAAAGTACCATTCATGTTTGAGCCCAGCTCAGACACTGTGAAGCCGCCCATAATAGGAGAGCCTCACCTGATCGCTGAGAGAAATGAAGTCACAGACCAACCAGAACTTTATAACCAAGGCACCTTTAAACAGCACCATTAAAACATTAAAACTATAACCTGATTTTAGCCTGGAACCTGTAAACTAGAAAGTAATAAGATTGTTTTAATATAATTTTCCTGTTGGGTTGCATCTTCTGCCTTTCAAAACCAATAACCTCAATGGGCTAACATTTATTTCAAAGAGTAACTAGCAAAAACATATTTGAGACTCTAGGATTAATTTCCATCAAACCACACAACATTGTCTTATTAATTTACAATAACAACATATTCTGGATCTTACATATTACTTAGCTTAATCATTCAATTTTTAAATTTTTATTTATTTATTTATTTATTTATTTATTTATTTATTTGCGGTACTGGGGTTTGAACTCAGGACCTTGCACTTGCCAAGCAAGTGCTTATTCTACTGAGTTATCTCCCTGGGTCCTTTAATTATTAGATTTGATGCAAAAGTTTTAAGTATTTTCTTAATCAAAATAAAATAATGATTAATCTTTCTTAATCTTTTTTTTTTTCTTTTTCTGTCTGTTAAAGCCCTGCTGAAATGCACAATGCTCAAAATACGTAGGATGGTTTGTACAGGAATTTCTGAATTCCCAGGTTTTTAAAAATATCTTCATCCTCCAAGAATTAGTGCATAGCTTTAATTCCACCTACTCAGGAGACTAAGGCAGGCAGATTGACAAATTCAAGCCAAATCTAAACAATTTAGTAAGACCTTGTCTCAAAATAAAACTAAAAATAAGAATAGAAATGTAGTTCAGTGGCCGAGCATTTGTCTAGTACTCAGGAGATCCTGTGTTCAAATCCTAGTACTAAAAAATATTTAAAATAATTTACTGCAGTTCTCAGGGGCAATTATTTTCTGTGCACCTGCAGCAACCCAGTTGGAATAAATGGTTAGCCTCCCTGGGGATTGCCCTGAAGGTAAAACACACCATGGCAGGAGTGGTGGTAGGGGGTTCAGACGTCATTTCAGTAGCCAGTGGTTTTGGTAAGTGTGTTCATTGCTAGTGGGAAGTCTGGCACCACCCCCTACTTCCTCAGGAATCCACCCTCAATTTAGCCAATTCAGCTAAGTAGTGATAGCCCTAGGAAAGAGTCCCAGATGGACTGTAACTGCCCTACAGGCCCATCTGGTTACGTGAGCTGCAGGAAAACAAAATGACCATTTGTTTGGCTGCTCCGGAGGAGTCCTGGAGAAGGAGGGCTTGGGGCTCATGCAGATGTTCTGTGTCCCAGACATAGAAGGTTTCTTGTGACTCTCTCACATGACAAGCACTGTTGGGAAGAGAATTTATTAGCCCATTTAATTTTGTTTCTTTTTTTGAGACACGGTTTCATGATGTAGTCCAGTTTAGTTCACCTTCCTCAGTTGTCTCAATGTTGGGAGCCACCATGCCTGGCTAATTTAAATCTTATTTATTTACTTTAATTTTAAAGAGAATACAAAAATAGTTTAAAAATGAAAAATGATACAGAATTTCACTAAACAGAATGATAGGAATTCAAGAATGGTTGTTATATTGCATAGTGTTCTCTTCAAATTTAAGCATGCAAAATTGGTCAAACAATTATAAAAAATTAAGGAGAAAAAAATTATGCACTAACTGCTCATTTCAATAGACAAGCAGAAATCAGTAGTACAATTATTCAAGCTATCATATATAGAAAGATAGAGACAGATACATCTCCTATGTATATAAATTATATATATAAATTATATAATATATAAATAATATGTTATATATTATATGTTATATATACATATGTATGTTTTTATTCCCTCCCTTCTTTCTTTTCTCCTTTTCTCATCCCAGTTATTCATTCCCTTGGAACAGTTATTTTTCCTTTTCACAGTATCCATTGTACTCTACAGATCCCATTTATTCTTTCAGGTTCTTATACTAGGGAGGCAATACAATGTTTGTACTTGCGGGCCTGATTTATTTCACTTATGAGTATGGTCTCTAGTTGTATACATTTACCTATAAAATTCTTTTTTTTTTAATTCTTTTTTTCCCATAGTTTTATTGATAAACAAATAGCAATGAGACAGTTTCAAATCAAATTGGTAGGACAGTTTCAATAATTAACACATTGCATACATTCTTCCTAGGGGTTAATTGCTGTACAAGATGCAGACATGATATCCTATTTACAAACACCATGAGAAAAAATCACTCCATTCAATAAGAGAATGTAACTATATATTTATCCTAACCACTTTGAATACACAGATACAAAATGGACATTCATCTGTATACCCTTTTTTTGTTAAGTTCCGTTATTTGATTATCATAGGTGTGTAAACTCAGCAAAATATTCTAAAAGAGTCCAGTAGCCCATAATAGTATTGGGTCTTCCACTTGACTGACAATGTCAAAAATTGTTGACCTGAGTCCCCTATAGCTCAACATAATAACATGGCTTTACTTCTTATATTTCCTTTTTATACTTTTGTGCTGGATGGTTAAGACCAAGGTAAAGCAGGACCTAATGCAACAAGGGTTGTAGCTTTTGGGTCTGATAAGGTCAGGAGTGGGTAAAAAAAGACGTGGTATTTTTATACAATGGAGTCCATTGTATAAAAATCTTTTATACAAATATAAAATCTTTTTTTTATTGACATCAGTTATTTTTATTTTAAAGAAAGAAAAAA
>NW_004524809.1:701673-757045 GCF_000260255.1 Octodon degus
GGTCCAGATCTATGAAGTTCGGATTCCTCCAGGTGGGTGTTGTTTGGATCTGGCTGCTGTGCTCCACTTCTTTCTGCTGGAGGCCTTAGAGTTGAACCCTTTGTGTCTCTCTTGGAAGATATTCTGCTCCTGAATCCGCTGGGTGGGTCTTGCCTCTAGCCTCTTTGCAGGGAGTTCTGCTGAAGGGTTCCCTGCTGGGCGGGGCCTGTGCTCTGGGTCTGTTCAGGATCCGGAGGGGCCCTGTCGTCTCACTCACTTGCCTGGCCTGCGCTCTGGGTCTGTTCAGGATCCCGCCGGCCCTGGGTTGTCTCAATCACTCCTATAAAATCTTTTCTAAAAAGACCTTTTAGGGGCCAGAGGGATAGCTCAGTAGAATAAGCGCTTGCCTGGCAAGCACAAGGGCCTGAGTTCAATCCCTGGTTCCGAAAAAAAAAAAAAAAAGACCTTTTTATAGCTAAGTAATACTCCACTGTATAAAAATACCACATCTTTTTTTACCCACTCCTCAGTTGATGGGCATTTGGATTATTTCCAAGATTTAGCCATAATAAAATGCACTGCTATAAACATGGATGCACATATATTACTGTGGTATGATGTTTTCAGGTCTTCTGGAAAAATACCCAGAAGGGGAATAGCTAGCTTGAATGGGACCTGTAATCCTAGTTTTCTGAGGAATCTTCACACTGATTTCCATGATAATTGTACCAATTGTAACAATCTACACTCCTACCAACAGTGGAGAAAGATTTCTTTTTCCCCATATGGGGACATCCCCTGCAACATTTGTTATTTTTTTTTTCATCTTAGCCATTCTTTCTAGGGTGAGATAAAACCTCAGTGTTGTTTTAATTTGCATTTCTTGAATGACCAATGATGTTGAATATTTTTTCATATATGTATTTGCCATTTGCATTTCTTCCTCTGAGAAATATGTATTCATCTCAGATGCCCATTTCTTTTAATGAGTTTTTGAATTTTGGGGGCCTGATTTTTTTAAAAGTATTTGTATGTTCTGGATAGAAGTCCTTTGTCTCAGGGACAGTCAGCCAATGTTTTTTCCCAGTTTATGGGTTTTCTTTTTATCCTCTTGTGATTTCTTTTGACATGCAGAATCTTTTCAAAATGACAAGATCCCAGTTATTGATTCTTTGAAGTATCCAGTTCAATTTGGTTTTTGTTCATGAACTCTCTACCTACCTCCATGTCTTCAAGATTTTTACCTACTTTCCCCACTAGTAGATTTAGTGTTTCTATTTTAATATTTAAATCTTTGATCCATTTTTGTTTATTCATTTTGACTGTAGTGCATGGTGATAGATATGGGTAGTTCATTTAAATCTTAAACTTGCAGAAAAGACAGTATTGTTCTCATTTGATATATGAGGAATTTAAGACGCAAAAGTGCTAAAAAAACTTTTAGGTCAAAATCAATTAGCTAATAATTAGAACCAGAATTTAAACTGGGATTTGATACCAAAATACAGGTTTTCCATTGCCCAAGGCTGTCTCTTACCACTTCCTCCTGGCCCCTGTGAATTCCTTCTGCTTGGAGAGTCCTAGAATGAAATTTTTTTCAAAGACCATGTGAGGCCCTTGGACGCATAGGATGAAGCCTCACTTCTGCAAGCCTTCCTAGCCCTGGCAAATTCCATGTGTAGGCCTTCTCTGTGAAATGAGGGACCACAACTAGATGTAACCTCAGCTGTGCAATGCACAGGCTGAATGCTTTGCACCCCTCCCCCACCTGTATTCCCATCCTGTGAGCAGTCATAGCTCTCCAATATGGTACAGCCTTTTCTGACCCCAAGCTACAAGTGTGCTCCAAGGAGACACGTATGCTTGGCTAGCTCACCGCACTCTTTCTGCTTCCGTATCTTATCTGAATTCATCTGAATTCCTCACATAGTTTTGTTTAGTTCCTACGTAGTATTCCTGTTTGTGAACAAACTACAATATGTTCTAATTCCCTCATAAAAGACAGTTGGTTATTCCCAGTTTTTTCAATGTTGCAGCCCATATTCTTTCATTTGCTTCCTTATGAATATGTGAGGAAATTCTCTAGAGTAAGCATCCAGCAGTGGAGTTGCTGAATCACAAGATTTGTGTGTTACATGTTGCCAAATTGCTCCCTGGAGCAGTAGCACCAATGCAGGCTCCCATAAGCAATATGTGGCACTTTCATTTCCCATATCCCTCCAATTACTGTGGCGTTTAATTCCCTCCCACCCCAATCTAACATTTTCAGGCCATTTGTCTGATGGTGTTATATTTTTTTCTGATATCTGCTTATCTATCCTGGGCTGTAAACCTTAAAAGGGCTGAAGCCTTGCTTTACTCATTTTTATATTTCTCACACAAAATTTACTGAATTTAGTAAGTACACAATAAAGAGCTGTGAACACATACTCAATAGACAGAATTATTTTGTCTTGATCAAGAGGATACTGAGTTGCATGAAGGCAAGGATGAGACTGTCATGTATCAGTCTGGTAAGGATGTGAGCAGGGAAAACCAAAGCCCTGCGGAGGTGACTGGCATAGTGGTCAAAACTGGCCTGGAGATCAAAGGCCACACAATCAACAGAGGACTGTGACCAGCCTTTGGAGATGAAGGCTTGGGAACATTCATCATCACCATATGCAGCTAATATTTATTGATTGGCATGAGGTACCCATTCCTCAGTCTATGGGGCCATCCTGATAAAGTGTTGAGAGGCCTATCTCTGAAGGGAACACCCCCACCCTGGGACTCATCCCATTAATAAGGTAGAGTCCATGTGGCCTTTAGACTAGGGTGCTTCATGACTTGTGGTTAATGCCTCCGCCTTTGTCACCTCTGCAGTTCCCCCAGACTGACTCATTTCTAAATAAGCTACTTGTGGTTTTTGGTCTGACATCACATGTGGAAGAATGAGTAATTTTTCAAGAACAAGAATTCTATTTGATTAGAATAAGATACATATGGTATATTACTCATGGTTTTAGGACAAGGGGTCAACATTGGTAGTAAGCTCCCTAACCTTCTCCTGCCCCTCTCTACCCTAGGCCAGGGGATAGAGAGAAGTTGGAGAGAAGAGGTGGGCATGGATGTGAAGTTTTTGTACCTCATTTTGTGATCATATTATGTAAAATTTAAATTAATTATATTATTGCCTTTGATAGACTAAATAAGTGACATAGATAAGGTTAGAGTATTTATAGTTGTATCTACATCTTCTAATCCACTCCACTTGTCCCCAGGTCTCTCTTTTTTGCCATTATCATGCTGATTTTATCACAGTAGCTTTGTAGTGTAATTTCAAGTGATAGATTGTGATGCCTCCTGGTTTGCTTTTGTTATCCAGGATTTGCCTTTGCTATTCAAGGTCTCTTCTTGTTCCAGGTGAATTTTAGAAATGTTTTCTCTAGTTCTGTGAGGTATGCTAATGGTATTTTCATTGGAATTGCATTAAATATATATAATAAGTAAATAAACAAGTGACATGGCAAAGGAACTAAGGCCATGGGTTCTGCTGCTAAACTGCTTGGGTTTAAGTTCCAGTTCTCTGGAAGCAGTTATCACATTTCAATGCACTTCCATTTCCTTAGGTATAAAATAATAATAGTGTGTATCCTATAGGACTGTGTAAAAATAAAAAAGTTGCCTATTTAAAGTGCTTAGAAAAGAGCCTGGTTAATAGCTGCTAAGAAAGGAAGTGCTAAGAATACTCCTTTGAATCCATCATCCTATCTATACTCATAGTTAGTGCTTAATAAATACTTTTGATTAAACGAATGCATTCTGTCAACACATGCCTAGAATCAGGGAGTTGGAAGCACAAGGGTGAAAAGCTCTTGGCTGTGAAAGGGTCAGACCAGGCACAAAATATGCCACTTTGGCATGCCAGCTCTTCTGTGCAGAAGGGAATGAGCATGAAGGGACAGTGGGGATGGTTCTCCAACCTCCTTATTTCTGCTAAAGCAGGATCTAACATTTCTCATGTGGAAGGTGTCCCCCTAACCCATATAAGAAGAAACAGTTATTTTTTTAGTAATGGGGATTGAACTCAGAGCCTTGGCACTGAGCTACAACCCCAGTGTCCCCTCATCTTTTATTTTTGAGATGGGGTCTCCATAAGTCACTAAGTTGCTCACAACTTACTGCCTTATCCTCCCAGAGGGCTGGGACTGCAGGTGAGCACTACCACACCTCGATGGAATTGAACTTTTTTTTTTCAGTACTGGGGATTGAACTCAGGACCTTGCGCTTGCCAGGCAGGCACTTATTCTACTGAGCTATCTCCCTGGCCCAGAATTGAACATTCTTATCAGTCACTGGAGACAAGGAACTGACGCAGAAATGGATCTGTACGAAAAACAAAAAAGCAACTTAGGAAGGTGTACACCTCTCTCCTACTTACTTTCCCTCCATGTATTGGCTTCCCCTCAGACTCCTTTGCCTTGTCACATTACAATTTATCATATTTAAACTGACATTTGTGGCCTGCTAACCTCTTCAAGTCTTCATGTTTCTCATGAAAACTCCTGTGTGCATACAAAAACATTAAATAAAAGTGTTGGCTAAGGAATGTAGTTTGGAGGGAGAGCACTGGCCTAGTGGGTACAAGCCTGGGGTCCACCCCTAGCACAGACAACCAGAACATACAGAGGCAGAAGGAAGCATTGCTCCTCATGGCTGGAACCTTGAGCCTCAGTATTGCCTAGCCTGAGTATTTGGATGGTCTGTTCTCTAGTTGTACATACTAAACAAAGAGGGCTATCCCCCATCGGGGTCACTGAATGGCAGGTTCTATTTCCTGTCTTACATGTTTCATGCTTGAACCCTGAAAACATGAGCTGAGTGTAACTTGGAAAGAAAACCTTTCCTTTGACTCTTAGATTTACTGTTTGTGAAGAGGGGTAGCAAGACAGTAGCATTTGGAGTAATGCTGTCATGTTGGCTTAGTGGGATGAAAATAATTCATGGAAACTATTTAGCTAGATGTTAACACATTGACTTTTTATTTCAAATATATTTTATTTCTTTAGTTGTGACTTCTTTTATCAGATGTTTTATTTCTTTAGTTATTAGTTCTTTAGATGTTTTATTTCTATATTTTATTTCTTTAGTTGTGATTTCTTTTATCAGATGTGCTTATCTTTAGAGCATGTGTTATTCTGGGAGCATACTGCCAAAGTATCGGGGCGGTGTGAAGATGCCAGGTCCAGCCCCTCAGGCCCACCTTCAGCAGCAGGCCTCTGAGGGAACCAGAGTTGGGCTCTGGGACCCCATTCCTCAGGTCTTCAGTGGTACTTCCACCTGGGCTCTAACCAACGAGCTTGACAGACCAGAAAAGTAGGACTAACCTGGCTAACCATGGAGTACGCGTGCTATGTTTGCCAAAAGGTCACAAATTTAGTAAGCAAGGTAGAAATGCTGAGGTGCTGAAGCAAGGAGAGCTCATCCCCTCCAGGAGCTTGGTCCCCCAGGCAGTGTCCACAGGCACAGGAGAATCATGTGAATGGCATACACATCCCTGAACACACTAATGAGCCTACAAGCACTCACACATATCAACACAAGCAGCTTCACCCTCCTGGACTGTCATTCCCATACTTGCAAATACACACACACACACACACACACACACACACACACACACACCTCATAGATACTCTCAGCCTAAAAGGCAACAGGGGAGACCTCATGGCTGAATCGAATGCTGGTTAATGTGGCTGCTTTTATTACACCAAAGGTCTTGACGTTTATTAGGTGATGAACATCAAATCGGCATATGGTTGTTTTAGCGGCATGCATTCTCCTCTACAGCATAGCTTGGAGTTCAAGTTCCTGCAGCTCGCACAAAGGAACCATGCTCCAGAGAAGAGGAAGGGGACCCTGCAGACCACTGTTCTCAGGAGAATCAGCTGCCTCCAGGTGCTCCATCTCCACAGTGGCTGAGAGACCATCGAGCTGGGTGAGTGTGCTTGAGATCCAGGTTTGGGAACGTTCCAACATCCTCAAGCCAACAACGGGGTGTCCAGGAGAGTACATCTTCCACACAGGTAGCACTGACTATGGGGGGCATGCTGAGAACACTGTGTTAGAGCAAGGTCAGGCTGCCAGGGGTCTCTGGTGCAAGTGATCCTGGCTTCATGGGAAGAATAAGACATGACGGCTGTCACAATAAGGCCACTAAACTCACAGCAACGGCGACTTCAGAAGGAGCTCTCATGACTACAGGGAAGAAGCTCTTTCCTCTCTGATGTCAGGTACCTCTCTGGGGAGGCATTTGCCCTGAGACTGTCACAGACATGGTCCTTTCTAGGCTGCACAACATCACTGAGCACAACGGAGCAGAGAAAGGGGCCACACACGTCAAAGTTGGGGACATAGCCACCAAGCATGGCTGATTGCTATTGGTAACTGTCTTGGATGCCTTTCCTCGCTGGGTTGGGTGCCCCAAATATCTGAAGTGCTAATCAGAAAAGAGGCTGACAAAGGACTTCCTCAAGTTCCGGATGGTCTCTGCTTTGGCTTCATCCTCATTGGCTGAAGACCGGAAGAAGGAAGACTCAGAGAAGCTGAAGGCATTTGTCAGGGACTGCGACTTGCTTGAAGATAAAAACCAAAGAGAATGTGAGAGGGTGGTGTTCTCAGTGAGGCAAGGATGGAGACGAGGCTACAACCTGGAGCCCCACCCCCACCCCCAGAGGTCAGGGTGACAGGGGAAAGCGAGAGTGGCATGCTACTGCCCCTACACTCATTGCTGACCTCAGGGCCACTAAACAGAGAAGGACAGGAGCGCAGTGGGAACCAGGGAGAAGGGAAAACAGAGAGACAGGAAAGGAAGAAGGGATGACTCAAAGGCTGTTTCTTTCATTTATTTTTATTTTATTCCTTTTTGCAGTGCCAGAGATGGCACCCAGGGTCTCTTGCCTGCTACGCGATTGCTTCCCACTGAGCCATACCCCAGCCCTGTTTCTTGTACTTAGTGCTGAAGGGCTCAAAGGCCCCAAGTACTGAGCTAAGATTTCTCACCCTCTCCTCTGGTGACAGGCAGAGCTTAAGCGCCTGGGGTCTCTTGCAGTCCCATTCCCATCCACTGTCATAGGGTAGATTCAGCACCAGAAGGCCCTTGTCACAGCATTGATTTTGCCCCTCAACTCACATCTGACCTGAAGCCATGTGCCTCTCTGTAATCTGATTTCATGTGTGACATGAAGATGTTTGGTTACACAATGATCTCTAGGCCTCCTCGGTCCTCTTCATTCTTCTCCCTTCTCTCATTCAAAGCTCAATGCTCCCATTGCTTTCCTCATTTCTAGAGTGGGCATAGCCCCTTTGCAGCCTTCCTCAGAAGGAACTTAATGTGAGATTTGTGGGTTCAGGGTATGCAGGATTGAAGAGACACATATCAGGCCATGACTATCAGACAGATTTCTAATGAAGAAGTCCAAAACACACCCATTTGGGGGATCTACTTTTCCCTTCTGAAACTAGCGAGTGACTCAGAGAGAAAAACTGAAGATGAGAGCCACGGGGAGGCCAAACCTGCACTTTAGGAGGTGTCTGGTTTCTCCAACAGCCTGACTTGTCTTCTCCACTCCCAAGGGGTTTTTCTGCTAGTACCTGGCTCCAGCACTCTTTTCCTGGACTCTTGGGTCTGCCAGCCCTCGCCTAGTGCTGACTGCAGCCTAGGAAAGGCCCTCTACAGGACCCATAGCAAGCTTTCCTCCTGCAGTAACTGAAAACAGATGCCCCTGCCTTCTACCGTGGCTAGGGACAAGCCCCAGCATGCTGGCCTCTGGGAGGAGGACTCCCACATGTACTGGTGTAAGCCTCCAATGCATGAGCCATCAGAGGTTGGCTCAATCCAACAGCTTCAGCTCCGAGGCAGTAGCAAACCAAAGAATTGCCTTCACACAGGCCAGTGGTGGCCTATGTGAGAAGGCATGAGATGGTAGGTGAGGCCTAAGAGTCAGCCTGCAGAAAGTGGTGGTCAGGGGAGCAGTGATGGGCAGGCAAGGTATAAGAGGAGCCGTGGCTCAAACTGGGGAGCAAAGGAGGCAATGCTCCTCCCACTTCTAGGACTGGAAGACCCAGAGCAAGTGACCACCAGGATAGCTGAGCCCAATCTTGGGTCTGCTGCTCACCAGAGGAGAGGCTTTGAGACAGAAAAGAATGGAATCATTATCTGTGCAGTGACTACATGGTCTAAGTGCCTCCTCTGAACCTAAGCACCCACCACACCTCTCCTCCTCCATGAAGATTCTTTCACTGCCTCACACTGGAAGCACTTTGGGTCACTCCCCTGGCTACCACTCTCTGCTGAAATGAAAGCACCTGAACTCAGCCAGAGGCTTGCTTGGTATGGAGCAAGTAGGTGGGACCGACAGCTGTCTGTACCCACATGCTGCCCTCCCCTCTCTCTCAGGGGTCCTGGCATGTTTCTGCACAGGACATTGTGGAGAAAACAAGGGGAACTCAGAGCTGAGAGCCCAAAGAATGATGCTCCCTGGGCCTCTATCTGAGCACTGAACACCGCTCAGTGCCCACAGCACCTTCACACAGTGCTGACGGTAAAAGTTGAAAGGGAGCTAACAACTTCCCCTTCTCCTGGGCAGCCTTGATGACTATGTATCCTGACTTGTAAGTCAAAAGCAGGACACAATCTATTATTTAAATTTTAGAAAGAGGGAAACACACATAACAGAAGAGGGAAGGAAAAAGAGTGGGTAATGGGGTTAAAAAAAAAAAAAGCAACAACTAAACCCTACGCTAGGCTGGCTGAACTCCTGTAGTGGTGCCGCTTCCCAGGAAGAAAGGGGAGGGTGCATGTTTCTGCCATACCTTACTTAGACTTCCGTGTCTCTTTTCCTCCCTCCCTGATCAGCCCCAACCATTCTCCTCACCAAAAAACCAAAAACCAAAAACCCAAAAAGCAAACACAAAGCAACCCGCAGAAACCCACCATAAGTATCTGGAGGGGGCGGAACGCCTGCCTGGAGGAGCTTCTAGCAGCTCAGCCCAAGTGGAGGAGGGCAGGAAAGGGTGGGGAGGCACTGCTGAAAGTCTTACTTGAGCTGTGGGTGAGGCTGGGGCTTCTGCAGAGGCGCGGCCGGGGGTGGCTGGGCCTCTGCCAGTGAGCTGCTGCTGGAGGATGCATCATCGTGGGTGGCGGTGGGGCCGCCCAGCCGCTGAGGAGCCGAGGAGGCAGAAGGAGAGGAGGAAGAGGAAGGTGGCACTGATGGTCCTGGGGGGAGCCGGCGTGGAGGCAGCACCTTGCCTGGGGGCTGCATTCCTTGGGGTTGCCCAGGGCCCCCTAAGTTTGGTACAAGAGAAACTTCATAATTTAACCATATCAAAGGCTTCCTTAGAATCTACTGCTCAAGGGTGTGGTTAATTATGAAAAGGATAAGCTCTGTAACAAGAAGCCACCCAAGACTCTGAGGTCCTCTGAAGGGAGTCCCTGTCCTTATACATCACCACTTGCTCCTCCTCAGAGACAAAGAGACTGAGTCACCACAGAAGACAGGAAGTGGGGACAGAGGAACCCACCCCCTCCCCAAGGGCTCCTCGGGTACAAGCCACCTCACTCTGCCACAAGTCCTGTGTTCCACACATCAGAAGCAGGAAAAGGCTGTGGGAACAGCACCACACCAGGAAGCAAACACCAAGACACTCCCCGAACAAGTCACCAAGATTCTCTAGGCTTCGGTTTTTGCAACCATAAAACCGTTAAAAGAATTAAGCCCTGGTCTTAGTTATCATTTAAGAGAGTAGTGTTTCAAAGATGATAATGGACAAGAAAGTTCTTTAAAAATACCCTGTGCTTTCTGACCATCAGTGGTGACTGACAACTTACACTGTCTCTGCCAGCTGCATGCCCACAGTGTCTGAACCATCCATCCCACCTGGGTGTCACCAGAGCCTTAGCTCCCATGACAGAACCAACCCTTCCTTTCCAGGCACTTCTCTGCCTTTCAGGGACATCTTCAGAGGCTCCATCATGATGACGTCAGGTGTGTGGTGAAACTTTCCAGACAGCCAAACCTTATTCTCCTTCAAGGACACTGTGGGCACCACCTGGCCAAGAGCCTTCCTAAGAAGAAACCAGCACCCTCCTCTCCCAGAACAAGACACAAAATCATCTGGTAGCATGAAGACAGAAAGACCGTCCTCCCGCTGGGGATTGACAGGCAGTATGTGAAGTGAGAGTCTTCTTAGACCTGCTGAGCCATGGGGTCTGCACACACAGAAGTCCAAAGACCACCAGGAGCACACTGACTAGTGCAAATGATGCAGAGTGCATCTGCAGTGCCCAGTTTCTCAGCCTCAGTTCCAGAGCCCACATCCAGCAACTTCCTGGCGGAAATGGGCTCACCAGATCAACAGTTTGGGATATCCTGGCACAGCACAGCTGTCCCCTTCGGAAAGGCACAATATGTGTCTATGCCACCAGGCTTCCCCTATTAGCAGCCCATTTCCCCACCCTTTAACACCAATAAACAATTAATACCAGAGTTAGTTACACATAAATCAATGCATGCATAAATACATGGAATTCTGTATGTATAAGAGGTTCTCAGTTCAAATCAAACAACTGGTAAAAATTATAGATTAGCAGGTTATTTTATGTTAGTTAGCTTTTGTCTTTCCCCAAGTTTAATATCATTTGTATTGTTAGTGTTTTCTTATAAAGAATTTGGGTTGATAGCTCAGCTTCTTGTACCAGAAACCTGCATGCTTTCCCACTTACACAGAGATACTTGAATAGCCAGAAACTGTACAACTTAACACTGAAGACAGATATAACTTTTCCTTTATTGCACATTAAGCTGTACAAGAGTCACAAAAGAGAGGTACTTCAATCACACTTCCAGCAGTGGCTGAGGATTCCCAGCTGGATCAGTACAAAAGAAAAGGGGACAACATCAGAAAAGAAATGGATACAAAACACCTGAACAGCCAATCCTATACTGTGACACATGTCCCCCAGGCCACAGAGTTGTCCCTTAGCATGCTGCCTGGGGGCACAGGACAGTCAGGTGATGCTGTCTGCTTGCTTTTGGCAGTGGGTCCTAATCAGCTTCTTCCCCACCTGAGAGGCTTTGGCTGACACCATGCTGAACCTGAATAAATTCAAATGGCAACTTTGTATTCGTGGCTCACAAATGTCACATGAAAAGCACCTGGATGAACACACTGATAACATGCAGAGAAGCAACACCACTCATTATCAGCTCACCACTTGACAAGAAATTTAAAACAACAACAAAAATGTATTCCTCCATTCTGAAATATGTCACTTCATTCCCTTCTATCATTCATCTGATTGGGAGGTACGCAAGGACCTGGAAGTTCATATACGGAAGCTCTCACAGCAGACCGACTGCCGTTGCCACCTAAGGGTGAGGCCAGAGGCCAGGACACTCATACACTATACACTTCTCTGTGGCCTCAGAATTTGCCAGCAACCTGAGGAAAAAGCAGGGAATATTCCCCTGGGTATGGCACTCATGCTACACACTACCAACACTGCCTGTGCCTCAGCTCTGATGCTCTGGAGTGGGGCCATGGCAGTACAGAGGGAAGGGAATGTAAAAGGACAGCCAAAAGCATTTCCTCTCAAAGGCCAACTGCTGGTATGAACTCCAGCAGGCCATGGTGCTAGAGAAGGTTGCCTGGTAACTGTCCCCAGCCCTGCCCAGAGATGGCAAGATGAGGCACTTCCCCTGAGCCCTGATTTATTTCCTGCCATGTGCTGCTTGCTGGAGGAGAGAGAACAGGCTGCTGAGGGCTCTTCAAGCTGAAGGCCTCTATCTAAAACACACATAGATGCTACATCTGAGATGGCTCTCCTCAGAGAGCCCTTTATCCTGGGCCTCTGGGGAACCACAGCAGCAGTTAAGAGAGAACCCTCAGGGTTCAGCAGGCAGGCAGTACACCCACGTGGGTGCCACGGGCATTTCCAATTTACTCTCATGTAATGATGCTTCAGGAATGCTCAAATACTTCCAGACTTTAAGCAGCTCCCTACATTCTAGGCTCAAGATTACTAAAGAATCATCTCTGTGCATAGGCCAAGCTCTAGGGCACACGAAGCAGCCCCAGTTCCCCAGAGGCACACATACGGCTGGTTCTGAAACAGCAATCAGGAAGGAACAACTTCAGGGGACTGAAATGAACGCACAAGTTACAAGTTCACTTGGATATTGCACATTGGCGGCCCCATGGGGTTTCTGCTGTCTGTTGTTTGTTTAATCTCACAGCTAATTAGTTAATAAAGAAAACGAAGGGTACACTGGGATGTGAAATACAGAACACATTCCTGGAAGTAGTTTGTTCTTTGTATTTCATCACTAAAAACACAAGAGCTGTACAGGTACAGCCAGCCTATTCACATAAAGTCAAACCGCACCAAAAATTTCAGCAAGTGGAAAAAAAGGTAGATGCCTTCAAATTCAATAGATGAAGCAATGGCAATTAGACCTTGAATGTCTCTTAGAGTTCTATCTATTTACCCGAGTCATGCAGAAAGGAAGCAAAAGCACAGTTCACTGAAGGTCCAAAGCACACTCACGGAGGTGGGGGATTCATCTGAACCTCAAGGAGGAGGGGAGCTGGATCTTATTTTCTGTTTTTTTTTTTTCTTCTCCCCAGTCCATCCCTGTGCTCCTAGCTTACCCACATTATGTAATGCTTTAAAAACACTACCAAGCCACCCAGAAGACAGTCACACTAGGCAGGGAGAGGCACACTTCTTTAGTACACTGTTGACACACAGCCCTGGAATCACAGATTACACAGAGGAACGAGAGTGCGCATTACAAGCACAGACAGGAACAGGTGAAGAACCCCACGGGCTGACACTGCATAGGAAAACAGTCCAGGCAGCGTGGGGGTGCCACGGGCTGCAGGGCCGCCGCTCCCTCCTGCGCTCCTTCCTTTCCTTGATTTTTTTTTTTTTTTTTTTTTTGGCTTAAAATTTCTGCTTTGATAAAAGAACTAGCAATCACTTAGGAAGCCTGGACCTGCTTTGGCCCTACTGCAATGCCGTTACAGTCGAGAATGTACTGTAAACAACCTTGGGGGGGTGGCCGCTGAGGTGGGGTCTTGCTTGAGTCCGGGTCCTTGAGTGTTCCACTCTGGAAGACAAAAATACAAGAGATAAAAATAAAACTCTGAGTGAATGCCATAGAGAAACTCTGTGGCTCCATGGCTGGGCTGCAGTGCTCCTGTGGGGTTTGTCATGACCTTGTGCTTTTCCCCAGGCCTCAGGCTGTGGCTGGGTGAGGTGGGTCACTGCCACTGCCACACATGCCTCAAGACCCATGTACCACTTCCTCATTGACTCTCTCAGGCTTGTTTTTTTCTACAAGCTTTGAATCTTCCAACTCCACCTGGTTTCTTCTTGGGATCCCACCTAATGTCCAGGTCCTACACACATTTACAGGCCTGGCTTGCTAAATGGAAGGGGATTCAGTACTAGCTCAAGAGACAGGGTTGGGTGCAGGGGAAGCGGTGGCTGCAGCCAGTAACCAGACTACATGAAGCTCATTTCTCACCTGCAGTGAACACAAGGGGTCTGCTCTGAGCCTGGGGTCTAATCCACTCTTTGGACAGGGACTCCCCCATGGGGAGGGACTGGAGAGTGGACAGCCATGTGTTTCCCAGAATTGTTCTTCCCCAGGAGGAGGGAGCAAGATGTTAACATCTATGAAGTGCTCAAGGCCAAGCTGTTTTCTTTCTGAAACAGCATTATCACATTTGCCAGACAGGGCTCCAGACCCTTGCTTCCTCTCCTCCCAGAATCCTACCTAGGATTCTGCATCTGTCTCAACAGGATCAAAGTAGCATGTGACTTAGTTTGTCTCCCATCTGTGTTAAAGGCAGGGAGCACTTGGAGCTTGACCTCAGCAAAGGAAAACAGTCTATGGCACCTAAAGCGTGCCCTGTGTGTGGATGACGATGTCACCAAAAGACTTCCAAAGGTGGGCATGAAGGGGGTCCCACTTATTCACCGTGTGCCCTCTCCCTGTGATGCCCTCCCACATTCCCATTAAATACTGCACCTTCTCTTGTCTTCATTCTTCCAGGGCTTTGATTCTGGTCATCCATCTTCCCTCCTGTCTATTATGGCCTCTTTTCAGCCCCACCACCAAAAGTAGTGCTATTCTTTCCAGTTTTACCATCTTTTACCAACAGCCTTGTTTCAAACTACTCAAGAAGAGCATTGGAAACTGCCCCAACCACTTGCAAATCACAGCCATAAACCAACACTCCCAAGTACTGTCACAGGATCCAGGAGACTGGCCCCAAGCCCTGACTCTGTAATACTCTTACTCAGTGAGCAGGCCATGGGCTACTCCACCCAAAAGCTATCAAGGTGCTTCAGTTGTTCCTCTTGACATCCAAGATTCACCAGCTTCTGTATCAACCTAGGCAGACCTCTATTTCTCTCTTGGACTAGAACAGCCTAATTCTTCTCTTTCCAATCTGTCTTCTCCATGACTACCTTCCCTGCCTGTGCCACTTAATTTCTCTAGGTACTTTAGAGCTAATACCTATAGAGTGCTTCCTGTGTGTCAGCCAGTAGAGGAGCATTTTTATACTATATCACCCTCAGACCTCATAGTGGTTTTATGAGTTAGGTACTATTTTATCAGCCTCCCTGATTGCTTCAGCATGGCTTGAATGGACCTTTTCAGCTTTCTCTATTTTTTATGTCCTAAACATACCTGTGCCTTACTATCCTGACCTTACAATTTATTTTCTAGTCTAGGCCACACCATCTACATCATGACTTCTCACTGAGACAGATACTCAGATATAGGACAGCAAAAGACAGCTTTAGAGCCAATAGAATGGTTCTTTCCAGTCTCCTCCCCAAGAACCTCACTGCAATATGCTGAGGGTTGCCAGTGAAAGGACACAGATGCTGATCAAGAACAGCTAATGATGCTGTCCTCCAAGGACTGGTGTTTCAGAGAGATCACACAGCAAGACAGGAGAACCAGGGACAGTGGGCCCAAGCTCCAGGAAGGCAGACTGTCATCCACATGGAAAGCTTTTCATTGTAAAAGCAGGGGCATTGACTGGCTTGGAAGACAGGTGTGTTTAAGTAGAGGCTAGAGGGTTACCTGGCAAAGATATTGCAGAGAATATTCCTCCACTAAATATGAGGTAAGGGGGCTAGGGAGACGGCTCAATAGAATAAGCGCTTGCCTGGCAAGCACAAGGTCCTGAGTTCAATCCCTGGTACTGCAAATAAATAAATAAGAGGTAAATAAAATTAACACTAAGATTTATTCTAACCCTGAAGCTAGGATTCGAGAAAAAAATCTTGAAAGTCTTCAATGAACAAACTCAGGCACTCCTAGATCCACTCAAAGTGGTGATCCTATATGCAAGTTGGGCCTGGCTGTTCTCAGCCAAAGAAATACATGTGTGACATACTCAAAAGACGTGAGACTGAAACTGCCCTATTCAGAGCTCTGTGTTAGAGCCTGGGAATGTCCTTGGTCACCCTTGACAGTGGCTGGAGAATGTCTCCTATCCTGACTCCACCAAGGTTGTGGACTTAAGACTTCTCAGGGATATGCTAGGCCTGGAGGGCAGTCTCCAAGGACTATCCCTTGCCAGGCTGAGAGACACTCTGGCTCCTCCCACAAGCTTGCTGTCTGCTAGGAATTGAGGCCTATTCCCTGTGGGTCTGGCTACCATGGGATCTGTCTCTAGTCACAGAGAGCCTCCTGGGATGCCAAATTCCATGCAAGTCTGGCCGCTGAGGCGTCACTGCCAAAGTCTGGCCTGTAGCCAGCCTGGGGCAGCAGTCCATGGTCAGATTGAGCAGCAGTTTCTCTCAGGAAGACTGACTCAGACAGGTAAGAATGTGAAGTTCAGTGCTTGTGACCAAGCTGTACATAAAAAGGAAGAGGAAACGGCTTTAGATCACTGTAAGAAAAAAACATGGACAAGCCTGGGTTTGTAAGGTGACTGGAAGCTCAGAGTTTGTGATGCTGCTGCCAAAATCTGATGTGGCTGGATGTATAGCAGTGTCTCCATGAGGGAATTCAAGTCTTCTGCTTTTTCAGCTGCCCAAGCCTCATGAAAAAGCACCGTCACCACTTCCAGTCACCTCTTTTAAGGCACACGATAACAGAATAAAAAGTATCTCTTAAGCAAATAAGAAGGTGTGAAATTTGGAAAGAAGAAATCTTTCCTCATATGACTCTGGGCAGATTACTTAATCTCTGAATCTCAGTTTCCCAAATGGATAGACTATAAGGACAAAATAAAATAACCATGGCAGCACCCAGGGTTTGTGGAAGACCAGGTTAGAGTCTGTATCTCAGCAAGGGCTGGATTCAGTAGTAGTGAACTTCTCAGTACAAGAGACATTTAAGCAGGACCTGGACAAACTCTGATCAGTGATGCTCTAGAGGGGCCTTGAATGGTTATGTGCAAATGACTCCTATGGGCTGTTGAGACTCTGGGTGTCCATTAATTCCATCATGCACTTTTTAGTTTGTTAGGTGTCTGAGGTGAGACAAAAAAATAAGCTGTTCTCAATAGTACAGTCTTGAGCCCAGCAAGACCTCAGGGCTGCTGGTCCTACACAAAGATGTCCACAGGCAAAGACTGTGGGAGGCCTGTAGGGAAAGCAGGCTCTGCCCTTCATGGAAGCCAACTAGGATGGTATCCTGCTATGCAAAATCCTCAGGGCTTTGTTGATCAGGGAAGCAGGGGCCAGGACAGACTTCCCAAGTCAAGAAGGAGAGCAAGTATTTTCCTTAAACATGACTACACTCAGTTCTCTCTATTCCTACCTTTCCCTGTGGTGAAGTGCAGAAATCAAAAAGGGTGGTTATGGGATTGAGCAGAACTCCCTGGACTGGGGACCAGAAGACCCAGCTCTCCTCTTGGGCAGCATGTGACTTTGGGAAAGCCATATGTAAGCAAAGACACAAATGTTATCCCAAGCCATCTCATAAAGTTTGTGAGCCTTAAAATAATGAATGCACTTTGTAAACTGTGAAGTGCTAGTCAAAGCAAGCAACACTACTATTACTTAAATAATAGCAAATATTCCAGAAGAATAAAGCTATCATGTTAGAACTGCCTACATCAATGCAGAAGATACTGCTGGGTAGCTGCCTAACAACTGGTGCGTGGTGGTTTCAGGTGCGAGGGCTCTGGCCTAGGCTATACCATGCCCTCTGTATATTACCAACAGTTTCAGCAAGGCCCCTGCAGATGCAGAAAAGTCAGTTTAGAGAGAATAAATATTAGCTCTTTAGGTGACTGGGAAGGAAATCACTGGCCTGGAGAGAAACCAAGCCCATGTGGGTCTTTGTGAAAGGCGCCTTTAATGTGCCATCCTGTGGCTTTCAGTAGACATGCTCAGAGACAGGAGTTCCTATCTGAGGTTCCAGCAGGATGGAAGGCTGAGGAAGGAAAGACATTGAGTGACTCAACTCTTGAGGGTTGCTGGCCTGCGACCAGCTATCCCCACCAAGGAGGAAGGCCTGTGCTTGGTCAGCATATCTGAGACAGGAAATTGGGAAAGGGTCCCAGAGTCTGGCCCCAGGAAAGGGGTCAGGCCAAGCTCCTTGCTGGACACACTGCAGAACTATTCTGATCAGCTCCCCCAGGCCCCACTCCCTGGACTAGGACCCCAGGGAGAATGAAGCAGCAGGAAAGAATGTGGTCAGGAGGTTATAGGTTTACTCATAGCAAAGGGGACAGTGTGTTTTCGGCACCTTGGGACCTTTCCAGGCTTATCCCTGCACTTACAAGTGCCACCTTACTTCCTTTGAAAAGTTATGAGAAAGTGCTCAAGGATGAGGTGCTCCTCCTTCCTTTCTGAGGGTAATCACTGCTCTGAAGACAGAGCTCAGCTCCTGAATCCAGGCTCTCCCATAACCTAAGGACACCAGAAATGTCCCAGGGGGGCAATCTATGAATCCTGTGGGGGCACTGAGGATCTGGTCACCCTAGGTCAGAATGTCAGCTTCAAGTGATTAAAGATGTCCCTGAAAGTTAGGGCAGTCCCAAAATAGTCAGTTTCTCATAATAGTCTGTTAAGGGATCTAGTGACCAGTGGCTTTATCTGAACCTGCCCCAAATCTTCTTAAATTCTCAGCTTACATTCACCGAGGAACAAATTCTCCAAAGCCCATCCTGCTGTGGGAAGCAGGAAGGCCTTTGGTTTGTCCTAAATTTACCTCTTCTGAGCTCGAGTGAAGCTTAGTCCCATGATTGGGATCTGAGGGACAGCAGCATCCCTTCCCTAAGTGTGCTGCAATCTGGGCTTCACTTCTCAGAACAGAGGTCCCTTCTCCATCTTGGCTTCTTTGCACTGAGAGAGCGTAGCTTGTATAGCCTTCATGGCTACAGAGACCTGGTTGGAACTGTGTTAAACCTCTCTTTAGGCCAGGCCAGCACAAGAGGCTTGGCGGAATGTCACACCAGAGCCAAAGACACTCTCTTCAGAACCTTTCCAGCTCCTGTGGCTGCACAGTCAGTCATACTTCCTAGATCTGCAAGCAGATTTTTAAAAGTCATCTACCCCACCAGTCCCAGCCCCAGCCCCAGCCCACCCTTATCCTGTGCCTGTCTGAACATCAGCAAGGGTATGAAATCCACATGACATTCCCCAGAGCAGCCATTTCCTCTCAGCAGTGTTTGCAATTTGACTGCTTACACAGCCTCAAAACCTGTTTTCCAACAGATTTGCCTTTGGAAGCGTTTCTAGCCCATGACAGCATCAGAGCTGAAGGTGCTGAGTCATGGGCTCCTTGAGACGACTGCTTCCTTCTAGCCTTCAGGTCTGCTCTTCTGAACATATTCTAGTTAGAGGGAAGACTGTGTCCTTGTTAAGTTATGACTCCCACACTGAAAATGATGTTCCAGGTATGGTTTGATTGGTCTTGGGGCAAACTAGAAATAAAAGCAGCTCCTCTTCACCCTGGAATCAGACATGTACTAAGGCTTCCAAAGGCTGGGCCCCAGAATCAGCCCCATGCGTCCACCTCACAAGCCATACCAAAAGCCAGCTCTGTGCCTTACTGAGGGGCACTGAAGGGATGAGGCCCTGCTTAGCCATAGTGTCTGAAATTCCTGCATTAGAAATTCAGACTCTGGATCCAGAAGATGTTACAGAAAAACAGCAAGAGTGAGACCACTGTGGAGAGGCAGGAAAGAAGATCAGCCACGAGAAAGAGAGGACTGGGACACCATCTCTGCTAGATGACCTGAGCGGCATTTCCACAGGAGTTACCTCCCTTCTTTCTAGAAGATGTGGAGCTGCTCTCACCTCTCCAGAGGGGTGCAAGGCACATTTCAGATCCAGGATGACAGACCCCAAAGGACTGTGAATGTGTTGAGGGACTTCCAAGGGGTATAGAGAGATGGCTCCATTAGTACAGAGCCTGGAGGTTTTGGCTACCCCTGGCCACCAGGTGTCACTGCCTTCCAGAGAACAGTGTCCCTACACATGGAGGGCCAGTTGTCAGGCAGCCCAGGAGCTAGGAGTCCCACTAGGCTAAAGCCAAGCTCACATCAGCAGAATCAGGCTTTGCCACCCACCTCCTGGCTCTCGTGCCCCATTCCTCAGAAGTGTGCATGGCAGCCTTAGTTCCCCCATGGCTTGTTTTCCATGACAAGCCAGGCTAGAGTCTAGCTGGTGACAAGGGAAGGTGTGCTCTCTGCTTACCACCTTTGCCTTTTCTGTCAGCTGGCCCCCTTTAGTGTCCTTCTGTGGCCACAGAAATGACTACCTTGGTAGTAGCCTGCAGGCAAGGACCGAGAAAGGTAGGTGAACCACTGGGCTCTTCTGCAGCCACTGAAAGAGGACTGCCAGAGGAACCTGACTGCAGGAGTGGTGCTGAGGCAGTGATAGTGTCCGCAGGTCCCATGGGCCACTCAAAATCCAGGCTGAGCTCAGTAACATCCTTGGTTAACATCCCTGTTACCTCTGCACCACCAGGTCTCCACGGCCTATCTGGTACCCCAAATAGGTTGGCAGGACAGTTAAAGAGGGACAGTGGTGTGGTGGGAGTGATTTGCCCAGAGAGGAGCACTTTTCCCCTGTCATTTATAGTTTCTATCACATGGGAGTGACACAACTAATAACAAAAGGCAGACAGACTTAGTTTTGTGATTGCCATTTACACACTCTACAGACAACCAACTGCACTTGGACAAACCACTCTCCACCAAACATTTTTTTTTTTTTTTCAACACTAGGGATTAAACCCAAGGCCTTGTCCCTGAGCTACAACCAGAGCCCCACCCACATTTTTTGAATCTCAGTTAAGTCATTATGTAGTCTAGGCTAGACTTGAACTAGTGACTCTCTTGCCTCAGCCTCCCAAGTGCTAGGACTGTGGGCTTGGACCACCATGCCTGGCTCCCACCATGCTCCTTAGTACATCTCTGAAGTATAGTCATGTGCTACATAAAGACATTTAGGGCCATGGCTGACCACACATGTGATAGTGGTCTCATGAGATTACACTGCTCAGAGACTGAGCAGCTTTTTGTTTATGTAAAAACACTCTTGAGAAGGCAAGTGCCTGAGACCTCAGGTAGCCAGTGGTTAGGTGACTCAGAACTGTATTCAGTGGTTTCTAGGTGCCAGATACTTTGCTAAGCCCTGGAGATAAAGAGGTGGGCAAATTCTGACTCTTGAGGAACTTACATCCTAGTGAAAGTGGTAAACAAATGAAAAGACAAAACTAATCTCAGCTGAAAATGCACCCAGAAAATTAAAGGGAGAGGTGGTAGCGAGTGAGTAGATGGTAACTTTGAACTGGCTGGTGGAAGTACCGGTTACACTGTCATGAAAGAGCAAACTGGGCCAGATGGGGGTGGGCATCTCAGAGAGAGGACCCAACCCATACAAAGGCTCTTCCCTTACCAATGTAGCTAGAAGCACTGTGAACAAGAGGTGGATGGGACAAGGGCCCATGTAGCTCAAGCCCTACATGAAAACTGGCTAATCTGATTAGGGGGAATTAAGTGAGGGAGAGGGACAGGCTTAAGAAAATAAAACATGACTGCTAAATTTAGATTGGTAAGGAAAGGTGTCAAGTGGGAGTCAGATGTGTAAATCTGGTCAAAGGAGTGGTCAGGGCAGGGAAGTACAGGCTGTCAGGCTATCCAAGGAGCTGCACTAACTGGGTTCTGAGCACCAACACTCAGAGGTCCAGCAGAAGTGGAAAGGTCAGTAAGGAAGTCCAAAAAGAAGCCAATAGGATAGAATAAAAACCAGCCAAGGGCCATAGGGTCATAGCAGAAAAAGCAGTCAATGACACCAAAAGCTTCCACAAAGACAGCAAAGTGAGACAACTTGTGATATGGAGGGGACTCTGCCAAGAGCAATTTCAGTTGGTGGTAACTAAAGATGAGGTAGGTGATGATGAGGACATAGTGACTACCACAACTCCAGACGGTTCATTGAGAAGGGTATCAGGAAAATGGGGCAGCAGTTAGAATGGTACTGGGGCTGAGGGATGGATTTTGACTTTTCAAATGGGAGATGTTTATATACAGACATAATCATCTTTTGAAAAGAGAAATTGACGGCATAGAAGATTGGAGATACTTGAAAGCAAAAAGGAGTTAGGATCCAGCTCACAGGTGGAGGGGAGCCTCAGAAGCAGCTTTCTGCAGGTGAAGACATGGGCAGTGAGCATATGTGACTGCAGACATAAGAAGGCAGTCAAGGTTGACGACTCTGTGGACCTAACCCAGAATGGCTGGACTCTCTCCCCAGTGAAAATCAGTATGCCATGAGCAGGTACAAATGAGACCACCATAGCCATAGCCTCGAGCCCAAGTTATAGCATTTTTCTAAGTACAACAAACTGTTTGAGTTCATTCTGTCTTCTGAGCGGCCTGGGGTCAACAAACAGGGAACAGGCTTAAGAGGAAGCTACAGGGAACACAAGAAGACAGTGTTCTATGACTTGTGAATTCAGTCACGATTTCAATTTAGAATATAAACAACTTCTGGGGAGAAACTCTTATCTCATAAGGTCCTAAGGCCATTAGCTAATTTAATCTCACTCTATGGACTAGGCCTTTGTTAAGCTTGGGCTGACAGTACCTGAAAAACATTTGCTATATGAAATTAATCATGTGTGTAGGAAAAGAATTTGGCCTTCCCCTAAGAGAGGGCCTTTGTAGCATGCTCTGAGAAAGAAATCTCTAAACTTCTAGAAAGTGCTGAGTGATGGAAGTGTCTTTCTTACCTGTGGCAGGTCTGTTCAGCCACATGACATTGGTCTAACCTCCAGGGAAGGGGCAGCTGGAGACCAAATGATCAATTGATTTTACACTAACTATGAGCATTAAGCTCATGTGAGTGGCCCCGGCAGGCAATGCTCCACTGTACACCATCACATATTAATGCCAGGAAGATAACACAGCTAAATACAGGGATGCTCTGTGTTACCTTCCTCTGGCTTAGTTTTGCCTGTATCCTCTCTCAACAATACAGTGTAACTGTGAGTGCCATAGCTCTCAGTGAGTGCCTTAGTTCTCAGTGAGCTCTGTGAGTTCTTCCAGTAAACTGTGGATCTTGAGGTGGTATAGGATCCCTTGAACTTCCACTTGATGTCAACAGTGAAGACAGTCCCACCTGAGAGCATTACTGCTGGACTGTAATCCCAGCTCCTCAGGAGGCTGAGGCAGGAGGATTATAAATCAGAGGCCAGTATGGGCAACTTACCAAGTCCATCTCAAAACAAAAAGTAACAAAGGCTGAGGAGATAGCTCAGAGAGAGAGGTCCTGTGGGTTTACTCCCCAGTATCAGAAAAAAAGAAAGACAAGTGGAGGCAATGCTATGAAGAATAGCACTCTCAGACTGTAGTTCAGCTAATTTCAGGTGTCATGTAACCTTAGACTAAAAGGATCTTGAAATCATCTCATTCAACTCCATTTCATAAGTAAGGGAACACAGGTCTGGAGAACAGAAATATCTTGTCCAAGGTTACAAAATGTTAGGGCAGAGGATAGAATAGCCCTTAAGTATGCTGACCCCAGCATGCTCTGTTTTCTATGACTCCCTGTATAGTATTTGAATGTGAAGTTGAGCAGAGAAAACTTTCTGTGGGAGCTGGTATATTTAGGGAAATTTATTCCTTGCTATATTTGTTGCCTGGACTTTAACAGATCATATATTTTGATTAAAAATGTTTAATTTTCAATATTTAGGATATGCAAAACAATGGTTACTATAGCTTGAATATGGTTTGAGTATGTCCCCTCAGGGTTCACCTCTATGATGAGGTATTCAGAGGGTGGAAATTTACTTTTACTTTGCAGTTAGGAGATAGCAATTGGGATGGGATCAGGCTGTCAGGATGAAGACCCAGGACTGATTGCTCGCAGCTACATAAATATAGATCAGAAGATGCAGGAACATACGTATATTCCACTTCCCTTGCTCCATGACGCTCTGCTCCACCTTGAGACTTTCCTAGCAAGGCCACAACCATATGCTGCCCCTCAACCTTGGACCTCCAGGACTGTGAGCTTCTGAGGTAGTAGCCTACCTCAGATATTCATTTTAACAAGGAGCTGATTTAGGGGCTTGTACTAGAGAGCTTGCTGTTGGGTGAGTTATCTCTTTGCTATGGACATTTTGTGCTTTCTGGAAAGTTTTCTGCTTCTGATGTAACTCATAGTCCTGACTATATTTTCTATAGGAAGTTGCTTCACTCTGCTATGTGGAACTTGCAGGTATGAAGAGCCAACTCTACGTCACTACTCTAGAGCAAGGACAAGCAATAATCTGTCACTCATCCTCTAGAAAAGGGACAAGTCATATTCTGGTTAACAGGTTACTTCTAATTATCCACTGAAGTATATTGTGGGCTAAAAGATGGGACTATGTTCAAATATCTTTACTGTGTCACATTTACCAAATTATAAAATCTAACCACAGGTCTGATTTTTTAACAATGAAAATCTTTCTCTTCTTTCCTCCTTCCCCTTCCCCACCCTTTGGTGGTAAAGACTGAACTCAGGGCCTTGTGTATTCTAAGCACAAATACAAAATCTACAAGTATTCTACACCCCGTAGAGCCCAACCTCAGGGACACATTCTTATATTGGTCAGAGGACAGAGCTATGCAAGTCAACTAAAGTGATGCAATGCTCACAAGGGCTAATACAGAACAACATTCTGCTGCACAAGACTTCTCTCAACTTGGGAACCTGGAAAGAGGCAGATTTCTATCTATTGATCCAGAAGTTCTACTTCTCAAGCATCAGTGATGATGGACATACTGCATTCTACTCAAAGACATTTTCGGAGTACATGAGATTTTATTTTATTTTCTATGTATTTAGTATAGGGTCTATAGCGTCTCACTACACAGATTGGACTCATAGTAATCCTCCTGTTTTCAGCCTCCCAAGTGCTGGGATTACAGGTGCGTGCCACCATGCCCAGTCTCAATCACTGTCTCAACGCAGCCCAGGGGCAGGGCTGGCAGGGCAGATTGGGGATCAAACCCCAGTCCCTGCATCTTCCTAAACAGGTGCTTTAATCTGCTGAGCTATCTGGCCGGCCTCTACACACCAGATTTTAGATGTTGCATCTCATAAGATAGGTGGAGAAACAGATCCAGAGAGGGAAGTGACGTACCAATTGTTACACATTTTATTTTAGTCAATCTTGGAAGAAACTATGTCTTAAGCTTTATGTTTCTAGGTTTCTAAAAACAATATAAATATGGACTAAGATACCAATATTCCCTGTCTTGATTATTCAGCTTCATTATTATGACTATCAACAGTACCTCTATGCTATGATTCTGTCACCATCTAAAGTCTAGCGCCCAGCATTGTTGGAAGTTGACTTTTGAAGGAAAGATTTCTGAGAGAATTCTTTTTTACAAATGAAAAACATGAATTCCAAAAAGAGTTCATGACCCCTCCATCCCATTATATAGCTATTTAGAGAAAAGACTAGACTGGGACTCCTTTCTTTTTCATTATTCTAAATTCTTACCACTTCATTATACAAAAGTCCAGTGGAAGGAAGAGCTTCAGGATGTTTTTGAAAACTGAGATACCTCCGTGTTGGGACATTTACTCCATACTCTCTCTCCCTTATTCTGGCCCATTCTAGGCCTATAAGCCTCCAGGGTGGCTTTCCCAATCAACCTGCAACTAGGACAGTCACTGGGACATGACTAGCCCCAAGTTATGCACCACATCAACTATTAGGTGCACTTGGGAGGCTGAAAACAGGAGTATCACTACAAGACTGATCTGTGTAGTTAGACCTTGTACTAAATACATAAAAAATAAAATAAGATAAAAATCTCATGTGCTCTGAGAATATCTTGAAGTGGAATGCAGTATGTCCATCATCACTGATGCTTGGGAAGTAGAACTTCTGGGTCTACTTCTTGGGAAGTAGAAAGATGTCTCCTCTCCCTTAGGAAGAAAATCAGAGTTTTAATTTGAGTTTTCCCTGTGACTCCCAGAATGAAGGATCTGATTCTCTCATTTTCACAGATCACCAGATTTCTCAAAAAGACTCTTCCTTTATACATACGTTGTGAATGGCTGGTAAGTACTCTGACCCAGCCCTTCCTCAGAGACCTCTCAGCTTAAAAATGTAGAGCCCCTGGAGATTCCATTTCTGAAAAGGTACTCTGGTATTCTATCTCTGCACAGTTCTACAGCTGCCCTGCAGCTTCTGGGAGAAGGCAGTGAGGATGGGAGATACCCATGCCTCCAGAGGGACAGAAGGGACAGCAGGAAGAGGGAGAAGAAGCTCCTCACGTCCCATCCAGGCATATGTGCATTTGACCTCTACACATCCTAGAGCCTCCAGCATGTACTGCCATGGTTCTTGGCTCTTCTGTGTCTCTCTGAAGCTGCTTACCTGTGGCTGCTGGGTGGTCAATGGTCTCTGAGGTGACAGGACTGGAGTCCTAGACAGCAACTGGTTCATCTTGCTGATGACCAGCTCGGTGATGAGCTGTCTGTCCTCTGCTTGATGTTCTCCAATCAGTGGCATGCTACAGTCCATGACCTGGTAGAAGATGCAGCCCAAATGAGGAAAAGGGCGCTGGTGAGATGGCTCAGTGGTCTAAAGCACCTACTTAGAACAAGCTTATCTAAAGCACCAGGGACTGTGGTTCAATCCCCCAGCACCACATGCCAGCCAGCCCTGCCCCCTGGTGGGCTGAGCTGGCCACACACACACACACACACACAAATAAATAAAATTTTAAAAAAATTGCTGCCAAATGAGGAAAGGGTCTGGAAACATAAGAGATCTGGGATGGTCTTTCCAATTGGGTGAAGCTTAAGCCAGCAAAGACAGATAGGTGATGAAGCAGGTGATGCTATCTGCAGCTGGAAATAATTTCCTCAGAAGAAATTGGACCTTTAAGGGCTGGCTAAATAGTTCGGTGGACTAAAGCACCTGCTAAGGCAGAGCATAGCAGCCAGGTTTGATCCCTGGTGCACCATGCTAGCACCACCCCCGGGGCATGCTGAGACAGTGATTGAGACTGGACTGCACATTTTGGTGCACACCTGAAGTCCCAGCACTTGGGAGGCTAAACACAGGAGGATCACTACGAGTCCAATCTGTGTAGTGAGACCCTGTAGGTCCTGTACCCTGTAGACCCTGTACTAAATACATTTTAAAAAAGAAAGAAATTGGACCTTTGGCTCCTATTCCTGTAAACCTTGGTCTCAGGCTCCATCCCTTTGCCTCCACGCAGGCCAGGGCTCAGTGAGGTGGAGACTACTGGCTGAAGACAGCGGGAAGTGGCAGAGAGCAAGAAAGGGTACAGACTAGGGCTCAAAGTAGCAGTCAGAGGGACAGGAATACAGGAAGGGCATCCCCTTCATTCTCTGATGGATGGCAGGCCATTTTCATCCCTGTGACTTCAACTGACACTGTCTCTGTCTCCCTAGAATACTCTCATCATTGAATGACTTGGCTCTTGCTTTTATTCCTGACCTAGGTGACCTACTGCATTTGCCACTAATCCTTTTTTTCCCTATGTTTCGAGGTCCAGATCAATAATTTTCTCCATTAGGAAATGACTACCTTGGGCTCAAACTCTAATTTATGGAGGAAAAACCTGAGACCCATCTGGAGTGGAGAGGTATGGCCATCCAAAAGGTCACAGAGCAGATTCAGAATCTAAACCCACCTTAGACTCTTCGTATTAGTACTCTGGAAATACTGCCAACTCCTGGCAAGGAGGCCTACTAGCTTCCAGGAAGACTAGGCAGCAGTCTGTGTGAAGAATTTACACAGCTGCAGGCTTTCCCTCTAACACAGGAAAAAAGAGTCAGCCAAGTCGTGAGAGAATCAGGCTGAGGAATGTGTCTCCAAGGCTCACAGATGCTGAGAAGAATCTTCTGCATTCAGGTGTCCTAGTTGAGACACTGATTTATCCTATGGCCTTAAGCACATACTCAAGGCATTAGGTCTCCATTTTCTCACCTGTAAAGGAGCAGGTTGGACCAGCAGACCTGAAGACAGCTCTCTCAAAGAACAAATGTGAGAATTCCAACACATTTGAAGAGGAATACAGTGGGCTAGGACCCCAGGAACCCAGATCTGGAATCTAGTGCCTATAGCCTGGGTCAGCTGAGCAGGCTAAAATAGCACCTCTTCCCACTGGTCAAGGTATCTTGCTATGTCAATCTACCATCTGGGGCCTTCCCATAACTTGGAAAACTCTAACCTAAATGCTATCTGGGCTGCCCACATAGTTTTCCAGACAAGAGTGTGGCCTGAAGCTCTGAGTGCTATTTCTTACTGAAATACTTTATGGATCAGACTTACCTCAAAAATGTAGTCTTTCCCATCTTTGCCATGTACAGCTTTAACAGCACAGATGTCAAGGCCACCAAACATCTCAGAGCACGTGTCTACCCACAGCTTGTACCTGGCAGGGATGGAAAAATGTCCTGAGGTGAGGGTATTACCTTATTGTGGGTATGCTTGCTGATCGGGCTCTCTTGTTGCCTTCACCTTTCCCATTGCCCATCTCTGGTCCCCCAACACCCATCCAACATGATCCCTTATTTACAATATCTTCTCTTTCTGTTTTCCCCATTCTACCCATCTTTTCAAGCCTAAAGTAGGCCTCACCTCCCCGAGAGGCCTTCCTTGGCTATCCCAGCCCATGCTAACTACTACTCCTTTCTCGGGGCTGCTATGGTAGGCACAGTCTTTATCTCTATATCTGAGCATGCAGCTGGGTCCTGCCCAGTTTGGTTAACAGGCTGCCAAAGCCTGTTGTCTTCTGTTTCCTTTCTGCTCGAGGTTGCCTTTGGGCAGGCTCATTTCTTACCCTTCCTCCTCATGGCAGCCACCCTCTCACTGGAGCTCAGACTCCTCCCACTCACCTGTCTGACATGGCAATCTGCTCTAGCATTGCAGAGCCAGTGTTCGTCTTCCAGTTCCCTGAGATCGATGTCCTCCTGCAACAAGGGTTGCCAAGGATAGGAAAGGCCATGAGCCACACCAGCAAGAGGAAGACATGCAGCCTTTGAGAATTGAGCTCATTGACTCTTGCACTAAATAAGCATGCTGGAGAGCTGTCTGTTGAGCCTCACTGCTTCTCCCAACACCCACTTGTGAAGCCCTCCTCTTTGTACTCGGGTCTAGTTTAGGAGGGTCTGGCTCCATGGAGCTTTCCTAATCTTCAACCAGATGAACTCTTGATCCTCTTAGAACTTCTAACTAATTTTATTTGTACCTCAGTGACAACCTTATCTATACTTTTTACTTTGGTTATCAGAGCTGAGTCTTAAACCAAGACTGCCCACAGCTATGGAAAACACCTGAGGTACACATTGTATCTCCTACTTCTAGTGGTCTACCTGTTCAGCATCTAGGACCACTCAGTCTGTGCAAACCAACCCCCCCACCCCAATCATCCTGGGAACCTCTGCAGTGTCCTGTGGATATCATCCAGTGTCTTCCTTACTGGCCCATTCATTTAGTCATTCAACAGGCCACTTCTGGGGCCACTACTAGATTAACAGAGTGATCTGGGTGGTCAATAAACCTTTCTGGCTGGCTCATCTATCATGTACAGCTGACAGCCACCAGCCTCTGCTGTGTTTACTGCACCTTCCAGCCATGAACACACTCTATATCAATTAGTTTAGGCCTAAATAGGAGTCAGATGATTGGGTTTTTGGTTCTGGATTTTCTCTTAACAGTCAAGCTGACCACAAGAGAGTTACTTCACCTCGTTGAACTGCTCTTACCTATAAACTCAAGGTTATAGACTGGTGCTCAGGGATCAACTGGTACAGGTTTAAGTAAACTGTAAGCACTAAGAACTTATTTCTTAAATTCTTAGTCTTTACCCAGATGCAGTCAAGAGGAAAGGAATGGTCTAGGGGACAGAGACCTCTATGTACTGTTGCTATCATTAGCACTGTTGGGACAGTATTTGGAGAGGCTGTACCAGTTTGCAAGAGGCTCCTCCCTAAAGAGCTGACTCCAGACACAGAGAAACTATAAACTGGCCCAGTTTTCTCAAGCCCTGAGGCAGCCTTATGAGGCCAATAATGGTGACAATGAATCTCATACTGGAACTAAGGTTTGCAAGGAGCCTCCTCCACCTTAAAGGAGCCTCCTAACAAACTCCTGCCATGAAAGGCTGGATTTCAGGCTTGCTTTAATGACAAGCAGAGGAAGATACAAAAAATATAGGTGACTGTCCAACACTGCACCTAGTTGAAGCAGATATAGATATAAACCAAAGAACCTTGGTTTGCTTGGCATGATGATCTTTTCCTACACCCAAACAAATAGCTGAATGGTTTGCAAACCTGAGAAGAAACACAGAGAGAAAAGCCATGATAAAAATAACTGTTTTCCTAACATTGGTTTTAAAATACAGTAGGTCCTTGTGACCATTCTCAAGTCACTCACTTCATCATACCCAGCACAGAACTATGAAACCCAATAGAGATTCAAAAACTAGTGAAGGGCTGGGAGGTAGCTCAGCGGAAAAAGTGCTTGCCTGGCAAGTGCAAGGTCCTAAGTTTGATCCCTGGTACCACTGAAAAGCTAGTGCAAATAATGTCTCCTATATTGGTACGGTCCCCTGAGACCCCACATCCTTCTTTAACAACAGAACACAAGGCCAGCTCCACACAAACTCCCTGGAGTGTGGAAGCAGAAGGATGCTGAGGGGCTAGCTATTTACTAACAATTCAACTGCCTCTGAACTGGCAGGCCACATGACCTCTGTGGATAGACCTGTTATGCTCTGTGAGCGAGAGGACAGGACCAACATTCTTCCCAACAAAATAGCTGCCCTAATCTCCAGGGTGAGTGCTGGGGGGAAGGAAAGGAATCCTGAACCTCATCTGACAGCTGCTAAGTCAATTCCTTCAGAGAGCAGAGATAGCCACAAGTCCGGGGGGAGGTGAGATGGAGAGAGGCAGAGAGGGTCTAAACATTCTCTTGTATCAATGCTGGTACTGCGCAAATAAAAACAAGTCAATGTCCTCTAAAGCTTCTCTAGTTGCCCACTTCCATCAACATATGATACTTTTGTGAAATTCTATGCCTTAAAAATGTGGTGGCTCAGGAGGTCCACTATCACCACTCCTATTCAGCATAGTTCTGGAAACATGAGCCAGAGAAATTAGGCAAGAGAGAGAAATAAAAGGAATAAAGATAGGAAAGTAAGAAGTGAAATTATCATTATTTGCAGATGACATAATATGCCACATAGAAGACCCCAGAAATTACACCAAAAAAAGTCTAGATTTAATAACCAAAATGAGCAGTGTAGTAGAATACAAAGCCTACACTAAAAAATCAACAGCATTCTTGTACAAAAACAACAAACTCACTAAGTGAGAAATTAGGCAAACCACGCTCTCCACAATAGCATCCAAAAAAACCCAAAGTACTTAGGAGTCAATCTAACAAAGGAAGTAAAAGATCTATACAGTGAAAATTACAGCACTGTGAGAAAGATTCCAAAAACTGGAAAGATATTCCTGTTTATGGATCGGAAAAACCAACATTGTGAAATGACTATACTCCCAAAACTATTATTCAGATTTGATGCCTCTCCAACCAGAATACCATTAATGTTCCTCACAGATCTAGAGAAAACATTCCTAAAATTCATCTGGAACCTGAAGAGAACTAGAATAGCAAAAGCAATCCTGAGCAACAAAGGCAAAGCATTAAGTATCACAATCACTGACTTGAAATTATACTACAAAGCTACTGTGATAAAATTAGTATGGTAGTGGCCAAAAACAGACCCAAGAATCAGTGGTATAGATTAGAAGATGCAGACACAGCTACAAACACATTCAACCACCTTATGTTTGACAAAGGGGCCAAACATGTGCAGTGGACAAAGATGGTCTCTTTAATAAATGATGCTGGAAAAACTGGCTTTCCACATGCCAAAAACTAAAACTAGACCACAGCTATCACCATGCATTAAATTAAAGTCAAAATGGATCAAAGATCTAAATATTAAAACACAAATATTAAACCTACGAGAAGAGAAAGGTAAAAATCTTGAAGACATAGAGGTAGAGAGTACATAAACAAAAATCAAACTGTACAAGAAATACTTCAAAGAATAAACAATTGGGATTTCATCTTATTGAAAAGAAATCATCAACAGAGTAAAAAGAAAACAAACAAATTGGGAAAAAAATTTAGCCAACTGTCCCTCAGACAAAGAACTTCTATCTAGAACATATAAAGAATTTTTAAAAAATTCATACCCCCAAAATTCAAAGACCCAATTAAAAAATAGGCATCTCAGGTGAATAGACACTTTACAGATGAAGAAATATGAATAGCAAATAAATATATGAAAAAGTGTTCAACATAATCGGTCCTTTGAAGCAACACTGAGATTCCATCTCACCTCAGAAAGAATGGCTATCTATCATCAAGAAGTCAATCAATAACAAGTGGTGGTGAGGTTATGGGGAAAGAATAGACTGGTATAGCCACTGTGGAAATCAGTGTGAAGATTCCTCAGAAAACTAGGATTGGAGGTCCAATTTGACCTAGCTATTTCTCATCTAGGTATTTTTCCAGAAGAATTGAAAACCACACCACAGCGATATATGTGCACCCATGTTTATAGCAGCACAATTTGTCATAGCTAAGTCTTAGAAACAACCTAAATGCCCATCAACTGAGGAATGGATAAAAAAGATGTGGTATTTTTCTACAATGGAGTACTACTCAGCTATAAAGAAGGATAAACTTGAGGTTTTTATTGGTAAATGAATTCAACCAGAGACCATAATCATAAGTGAAATAAAACAAACCTGCATGTGTAAACATCATACTGTCTCCTTTGTATAAAAAACTGAAAGAGTAAATAAGATTCAAAAGGTACAGTAGATATTTTTTTAAAAATATTTATTTATTTTGTGTGTGTGTGGCCAGCTCAGCCCACCAGGGGGCGGGGCTGGCTGGCATGTGGCGCTGGGGGATTGAACTGTGGTCCCTGTGCTTTGCTTAGCTTAGCTTGTTCTAAGTAGGTGCTTTAGACCACTGAGCCATCTCACCAACCCCGGTATAGTAGATATTGGTAAAGGGAAAGAAACTGCTCAAAGGGAAAGAACAACTAGGATGGGAAAGGAGAAAATGAATTAAGAAGAAAGAGAGAGAAAAAAAAATATATATATATATATATATATATATATATATATATATATACTCAAGATAGCTAAAATAATTGTGCTACTAATTTCTATTGGTTTATTGAAAGGAACAGTTAATGCCTAATTGTCTGATCAGTCTTGTATGCCTATATCTGGTAATCTGAACAACTACTTTGAAGATAACAATATGCAATGCAACAACCATTGTTAATTTCCTATTGTCTTGTTTTGAAAAAAAATGTAGGGGCCAGGGAGATGGCTCAGTGGAATAAGCACTTCCCTGGCAAGCGCAAGGGCCTGAGTTCAATCCCCAGTTCTGAAAAAAAAAAAAAGAAAGAAAGAAAAAAATATGGTGTTTCTTTTTAAGGATCAAAATACTCTCGTTCTACCATTGTCACCAATAAATGTTATTTCTTTTCTTCATTCATTCATTCATTCATTCATTCATTCATTCATGTTTGTGATACTAGGGGTAGTACCCCAGGCTTCATACATACTAGAAAAGAGCTCTACCACTGAACTTTCACATCTTAGAAGACAGAATATATATTTTCCTAGATATCTGAAAATATCTACTTTTCTGCTTTTTTTGCTAGTCTTTAGAAAGGTCTTTAAGCTATTCTACATTATATTGTGCCTATTTCTTAAGCAACCCTATAATACTCTTTGAAGCAGGAAGACTATAAACAAAAAAATCACAAACTTTTTAAAAGTAGAAGTCTAATCAATAAATGTGAAAAAAAAAACCCAAAAAACCTCCCTCTGTATTAGGAGTGTAGTGCAGTGGTGGAGTAGTAGAGAATGTACTTAGCTGATGTGAGGCCTGGGTTCAATCTTCATTATCAAACCAAACCAAATGAAACCAAACTTAAGCAGCTCTGTGCCTCAGTATTCTGCAAGGGCTCTTCCCCGAGTGCTTATGGTATGTACTGTGTGCCTGATGCTATACAAGAAATGGGCTACAGAGGTGACTCCATCCTCTCATCTAAGAGGAGCTGTGGGAGGACTGTGAGACACAACAGCAGTGTGTGAGGTACAGGAAGGAGAGTAAGGAAGCAGCCCCTAACAGATTCTAGGGCTGGGGGAAGACACTGTGAGGAAGGATGAAGGCATGACAAGGCAGACAAGTGGGAAGGGGAAGGGAGCTTCTGCCCTGATGTCTGCTGAAGTCCTGGGCCGCAAAGATCAAATTCATATTAACATTATTCTTTGTAAGGCAAATACCATCTTAAATGTTTTTTAAAATAGGAGATTAGTATTTTCAAATTTGGAAGTATAAAGCACTTGCATTCCTGTGTATATTATGGAAGGTTAGGTAGTCTTGAAATCTTCTGTATTTCTAATGAGGAAATAGTTTAATTTTCCATTCTACTAAATGGACCCCATCTATTCTTATGACCACTAGGACTTAATGCTCTGTAGCATTTTCAGGGCTAGATATGTGTAAGTTATATATATATATATATATATATATATATATTTTTGGCACGCTGGTAAAACATATAGGCTCCTTTTAATATATAAAACATAAGATGTGTAATATAAAGTAGACAGCCTCACAAAGGTACCCAATTATTAGAGTTATCAAAAATACCTAATAAATCTGACTAGTCAATTTATGTTTCTCTAAATAACAAGATATAGTGCTAGGGCCAATGATTATCATGATTTTAAAATAGTGATGATAGTGATGGTAATTAGAGTTACCTGTCAGAGCTGTAGGATAACATAAGAGTATTTATGACTATCTTTAGTGAGTACGGCTACTCCTATAGCTTCTATTCATAACTGAAGAGAATGCTAAATTTCACATAGGCTAGTGAAAATGAATATTAATTTTATTTCTCATCTTAGTTCATAGATCATCCCCCCACCTATGATTTTAAAAGAAACTGGGTTAAGAATCCCTTCTCTGTTACCTGCCTGCTAGAACAAATGAGGTTAGGTTACCCTGAGGGTTGGCTGCTGAAGAGAAATGGGGTATATCTGCCAGGACCCCCACCTACTCACATGTAAGCCTTGTAGTTGTTGCCAATCTTCTGGACTCTAATGTCATACTTAGCATCAATGAAGGGCTCTGCTGTGGCATAGGTCTGGGTGAGGGCTACCACACTAGCAATGTCCTGGAAGTCATAGTGATTTTCCACTTTGACCTAAAATTGGAATAAGGCAGAGAGGGAGAAGGGGGTTATATACATATGTAAGCTGAGAAGTCACAAGGGTCTAGAGCTCCAAAGGCATCACAGTATTTCCAATCCAGGCATAAACATAGGTGTCATATCTCCCCCCGGGGGCCCCTAGCTTCCCTTCCCAGGCTTCAAGGGTCACACTCAGGGGACACGCTTCCTGCAAAGGACCCAAAAAATCAATTAGGTGAACTGCACTTTGCTTGCTGAAAGAGGCTCAGAAGCACTAGTGGCTTCAAAAAGGCCATATCATCTTCTTGGGAAGAATTCAGGGCAGAGGAAGATGAGAAGTCCACAGATGGGCTTTCTGAAAGAAGCCCAGAGCACTGCAGGCCCCTCTGCCTTACCTTGCCCATACCCGAGTGAGCGTGGCCAATCTTCACCACCACAGGGAATGTGGGCAGTGTCAGCTGAGAGCAGAGAAAAGGACAAACTGGTTAGCATGTGCCTGTCTTTGTAGAACCCTTCAAATGCTTTCCTTGGGAGCACCTTTTAGAGGGCTCTTCAAGCAAGCAGCCTGCTCTACAAAAGAGTGAATCCATAGAACGCCAGTGACTTCTCCAACAGCAAATACATGTAGCATGTTAGAGGAACAGCAGTAAGAATCCTGTTCTCCTGTTCAGTGCTTTCCACATTTCATTATTTCAACATGCTCTGTATTAGACAAACCCTGGACAGAAGTGGCTCTCAGCTAAAGATAATCTTTTAAATGTACCTTTGAAAGACTAAATTTAACTGTATTTAACTGTAAGTAAATCGAACCTTAATAAGCCTAAAGGGTTTTTTAATTCTTTTTTTTTTTCCAGTGCTGGGGATAGAACATAGTACCTCATACATGCTAGGCAAAGGCTCTACCGCTGGGCCACACCTGAACCCTTGAATGCATCTTTAGCCTCTTAATGTCCCTGGTACCCTGTACCTCTTAGTACCTTCCCCCTTCCACAGCTAGCTCCTGCTCTGATCTGCTGTCCTTTTCCTCTCTGACATCTTATCTGACCACCAGCACCACAAACCCAACCAAACACAGCTTAGTATGCAAGGCCTACTGCTGCCCTCCTTGGGGTCTAGCAGAGAGCTAATGTAAGAACTCAACAGGTTTATCCTTGGAAAAAGACTCTCATGAAAAGTAAACTGCATCTGGAAGTAGTCCTATTTTGACAGAGAAACAATAAAAATAGAATTGTCCTCCAAAGACAGGATCTCCAACTGTAATTAAAGGCAGGGGGAAGAAAGAACATGGTGCAGGAGGAAGAGCACCACAGCAGACACCAGACTTCTTGTATACGCCACCACTCACTTCCTGCACATCCCTTTACATCACTGAGCTTTGGCTTCCCTATCTGTTAAATGAGATTGGACACCTGCAAGTAACACAACTCTGTCTTGGGGTAGACACTGCCCAAAGGGCTACACTGGACACAGACTTGGAATTATCCTTTCTCAGCCTGCCTCAGCTTGCTTTTAATTTCCTTCTCTTAAAACATCACTAGTACCATCCAAGTGAAAAGCTGCCCTCTGAGGGAAAATAACGCTGATGAAAAGTCAGATTTTGATGGAACCTGGGTGTGACCAGACACTGGGAGTGTTTGAACTAAGGATGTCAGCATTCCTGGATGAGTTGCAGCTGGTGAAGCAGGTAGGAGCTGTTCAAAGGGCTTTAGAAATCATGTTGGAGTACAGCCTAGTTGTAGAGCACTTGCTTAGCTTATGCTAGGTCCTGGGTTTGATTCCAAGCATAGGGAGAGATATAGGCTCATGTAGTCTGATATTATATGAAGGGGAAAAAAAAAGAGGCCGAAGGAGACAAAGGTCACAAAGCAATCTACTGGCAACCTGAAGTGGAGCTCAGCTTCCTACTTTCCAGTGTATCCCTGGAGGACTATCCTGTCAGCAGTGGACATGGCCTGGGTCACAGTGACCCTACTGCCTTGATTCCTTGGCTGCTCTACCTCTATATGGTGACAGTCTCCAGTGGGCAAAGACATGAAGGATGAGTATGGCCCAGGGCCTACACACAAGGCTTTGAGGCTCAAAGTTTGCCCTAAGTGATGGGACACCCATGTTCTAAGAGCACTGCCCCAGCTATCGGAGAGTCTAAGGCCTGGCTCTGAGAAAGCGTTTCTAAATCACTGGCTGCTTTGACATCTCTCCCCACCCCACCCCCCAGCCAACAGAGCCAAGACACACACACCCCAACTTTCTCTGCCCCATTCCCTTACTGTTTGCTGTTGCTCTGGAGCCTCATAAATAGGGCATTGAAAACACTTCCTGCAGCTGAAAGAAGCCCTGAGTAGCTTGTCTCATTCCCAGTATGCAGCGCAGCAAGGGGTCCGTTCTCTGTCACTGTCTCTTTTGCCTGTTGTAATTCTGTCTGCCTCTCTCTGACTCTGCCTGTCTCCCTCTCTGCCTATGCCTCCGCTCACTCGTTTCTGCTGCCTGAAGCACAGCCCCTGGCTTGGTCTTTCTGTTCTCTGCATTTGGCTTTGTTGCTCTTTCTGTTTTTCTGGCCCACACCAGTACCGTTCCTTCTCTCACAGCCTTCCTTCTACTTCAGGCCCTGTGACAAGGCTGATGGGGTCTGTGGACTAGGGCCTTGGGACTTGCAGCCGCAGGTGGCCTCAAGCCAAAGGAGGGCGGAGAACATAGGGCGGGACTGGCCACAGGGACGACCTCATAAAGCCTGGCCAGGAGCACAGCACTGTCTGGAGGAGTCCTGGAAGGGCACTTCCCCCACAGACCTTGCACGCCCTGAAGGGGCTCTCCTTTGGCGTCATGCGCCGGAACCCTCCTGCAGCTCCGAGCTTGGCACTGGTTCTACGCTTGCTGGCTTTGCTGAGACCCTCTGGGCTGGGCGAGGCATGCAGCTGTGCCCCTGCGCACCCACAGCTACACATCTGCCGTTCTGCACTGGGTAAGTCCAAGGTCAAGGTCCACTGGAAGGGCAGGAGTGGAATGGAGGTGGAGGTAGATTGGAGTGGGGTGCGGGTGGGATGGATGGGTGATGGAGTGGGGGCAGCTGCAGACTAGGAGTCTGGAGAAGAGAGAGGAGCTCAAGTCTCACACCCATTGCCTCCCACTGAGGCTGACATGGGGGGTGTCATAGGGATCTGACTGGTCTGTAAGGAAGTGAGACTGTGTCAGAGGTTTCCATAGCGACTCTTCCCCCAGGTCATATGGCAGCTGGGGCACATCCTCCAACAGCTGTCACCAGAGGTTCAGTCATTACTACTGGACTGGGTTGGCCTGGAGGAAGAGAGAGTGATTGGCTATAACAGCTCTCTGTCCAGCCCAAGAACCGAGGTTGCCACTGTGCCCTAACCCATACCTTTTGCCCTTTTTACCCTTCACCTGGAAGTGTCTTCTTCAAGTTCCTAAACTCAGCCTTCAAGGCCCAAATCATGTCCTCTCTCCTCTGAAGCTTTCTAACTCCTTGGTGTCACACAGCATCTCTAACATCTCTAGTCCCACTGTGCTGTACTAGTGTCCCTCACACATGTGTCTTCACTAGATCAAGAGCTCTGCCACACTGGGACTCTGTCTTGTGGATGTCTGTGGCTTCATGCCTAGTGCCAGACTTTCATAGGCAGTTTCCAATAGATGACAACACAGAAGAGATGGGTGTTCTCAGTACAGGGTTAGATGTTCATTCTTGAATGCAATCAACGTTACTACCATCAGCTCTGGGTGGGCTCTGAGGCCTAAGAGAGCATCAACAGATGAGCCTAGGCCTGTGCTTTCAGTTGAGGCTCCTCCTCCCTCCAGTCGCTGGGTACCTATCCTGCCACCCACTGGGCTCTGAATGAGCAGGTTCAGGTGAACAGAGGAGCACAGGGGGAAGGACTTTGGGCATTATGGGGCAATTATCTCAAGTCTCCACTCACAGATACCTCGCACTGCTCATACCCCACCAATGCCTATACGTGAGCTCCCTGTGACATTCTCCAGGGACCCCTAAACATCTGGCTCACAGGTAGACTGTGCCCACAAGGGCTGAAGGTCCTGTCTTTTCCTCTGCAGTGATCCGGGCCAAAATCTCCAGTGAGAAGGTAGTTCCTGCCACTGCAGACCCTGCTGACACTCAAAAAATGATCCGGTATGAAATCAAACAGATAAAGGTACATGGGGGACAGGACAGGGTGTTTCCCCACTTTGGGCCCCTGGGGGAGATGGAATGTATGCTTAGGAGGGACCAACCAGTCTGATCCGCTGCAGCAGTCTGTCTAGGAGTTCCCGGTATGGAGATACTGAGTGGAATGGGGTGATGTTGTGGGCAGATACTACAGACACAGGCAATAGTGCAGGTCCCATTAGTCCCATAGCTGAGTGTGTGTGAGCCACTGGAGTACCTTTCCCATGGGAATAAATCAAGGTTTAAATTTCTACTTTTTTTTAGGTGGGGTCATTCATGTTTATTAATTCCTGAACTAGATTCTTGTCTAATATTTTTAGACTGAGAAATGAGAAGGTTTTACATGTTAATACACAAATGACACTCACTGCTTTTTGTAATTGACTTTCAGATGTTTAAAGGGTTTGAGAAAGTCAAGGATGTTCAGTATATCTACACACCTTTTGACTCTTCTCTTTGTGGAGTGAAACTAGAAGTTAACAGCCACAGACAGTATCTTCTGACTGGTAAGGTAGAGACCAGGAACTGGCCTTGATGGAAAGTCATGACAGTGTCAAGAGGAACCTTGATGGCTTCCTTTTTGATATAGGAGTCGTCATAGAGCTCATGGCCTCCACTTCATTATTTCAAGGACCAGTGATTCTCCAGTTCAAAATAGTTCTAATTGGTACAGGATTTTTGGTGTCTTGAGCCAAAATCTGCCTCCTAAAACTGATCCTTATAGATTCATCTCTGCCCTTTGCCAAGACCCAGATAAGATCCTTGGGTCTCAAGCTGTTCTTTCATGACTAAGCCCATGCCTTCAGTTGAGGCTCCTCCTCCCTCCAGTCCCTGGGTGCCACCCACTGGGCTCTGAATGAGCAGGTTCAGGTGGCCAGATGAGCACACCTGAAGGTTAGCCTTCTCCATGTTAAATGACTACATAATCAATGAATATAACAGTAAACTAGTTTGAAATTCATGGAATTGTAACTGAAAAATTATGGAAGCTTTACTGTGGAAGTGGAATCTAATTTGGCTCTAATAGAAGGAGAATATTTAGAAGGAAAGCAAATAAAATAAAGAGCACAGCATGTGGGGAGAACAGGTGGATGAATTCTGCTATCTATCCATCCATTGAACAATGAATTACCACCTACTGGATACTGCCAGGCTTTGGGCAGGAAAGGGCACGTACAGGAATAAGGCATAGTCCTCAGCAGTCACAGACTACGTGAGGCATCCAGGGGGATGGGCTCCCTAGCTCCAAGGATGTAAACTTGTGCTGCCCTGAGGTAGAGAGGCAGAGACAGAGCTCCTGGTTCCCAGGACTGGCTCACCAGACCTTTGTACTCTCTCATATCTACCTTATTCAAAAGCATCTCACCTGCACAGGCCCTGGGGAGCCTATGCCCAGCCCTCTGTTAGGACTTGGGTGCCAGGAGCTCCATAAGCAAACTCCTGATGTCACACTGTCTTCTATCTCCCCATGAAGGCCAGGTCCTAAGTGATGGGAAAGTATTCATCCATTTGTGCAACTACATCGAGCCTTGGGAGGACCTGTCTTTGGTGCAGAGGGAAAGTCTGAATCATCACTACCACACGAACTGTGGCTGCCACGTAAGTGGGGGTCTGTTTCTGAGGTCTGGGTGAGGGGCAAAGGGGCTTGAGCCTTGCAGCCTGGTACATTACACATTCATTCCTTCATTCACTTACTTTACTATACTTGAGTTCTGCTATGCATCAGACATTGCACGAAGTCAGAGACATAAAAATAAGTCCACAACCACTGACCTCAAAGAACTTCAATTTTGGCTGGGAAAATGGCCATCATATAAGGCAGACTGAGATAGCATTACTATAGCTACATTTAAAAAATGTTTACTCTTTTCTAGGCCCTATAATAATGAGGTTTTTAATATATTTAACTTAGTCTATGTAAAAAAATTGTGAAGAATTAATATTTCTATGTCAAGGTAAAGAAATTAAAGCTTGGGAAATGAAGTGACTTGCTCGAGGTCAGTGGTAGAGTAGGAGCCACAAAGGCTGATTCCAGAGATAATGTCAGAGGTGCAATCCTGCGCTCAGAAGGTGGAGAGGGAGAATTTAAGGGAAGTTTAGGGATGAAGGCTTCCCTAAGACAGGGATGCTGAGATGGACCTTAAGGATATGTAGGAATCTAAAAGGCAGCAATGAAAAATGATGTCTTCTCACTTTTATGCACGTGACTATGATTGTAGATCACTACCTGCTACATAGTACCCTGTACCATTTCGGCCCCCAATGAGTGCCTGTGGACAGACTGGCTGTTGGAACGAAAGCTGTATGGGTACCAGGCCCAGCATTACGTCTGCATGAAGCATGTTGATGGCACCTGCAGCTGGTACAGAGGCCACCTGCCCCTCAAGAAAGAATTTGTTGACATCATCCAGCCCTAGTACGGACTAGAGACCCTCACATGCTTTTAAGAGTGCTGAAGACCAAGCTAGTCCTTCCTCATGGAGCTCTATCACCACCTGGCCAGTTGCTGCCAGCCAAGTGGACAGCCTGGCTGGCATCACAGCGAGGGTGAAGTGCACATGTTAGAGCTTGTGCCCAAGACCTCAGCCCATGGCCTGTCAAGAGCTGGGGAAGGCAGCTTGACTTTTCTGTTATGCTCTCAGGCCTTCTCTCCTCTCAAATTCCATTAATCTAGTTTATATTTGTTACTGAAAGTTCTGATTCTGGCTTAGTTTGTTTTCAAAAGCCAGAACTGCTCCCTTTCTCTCCACAACAATATGTGTTTCCTTCCCTTAACTGACCTGAAAGAGGAGAAAAGGAATTTTATATACAAAGATGATGTGACCTTGTGATTTGCAGTGCAGAGGGGTGGGGTTGATGGTATTATAAACAGGTTGACTGGCAGGAATGAAATGAACAACTTATTATAGCTGTGTATCTTCTACTTCTCTTGTCTCAGTGGTCCTAATCCTCTGATACCCCTTCATCTCCTTGGGGCACAGAATCAATTGATTTGAAAGCTAGGACAGCCTAACCAATCCCTATACTGCAACCCCCTCAGCACCATTCCCAGGGAAGGTCTAGTCCTGTTAGCACACTTGGTGGATAAAAGGAGGCCTCCTGTATAAGTGTTGATGTTTTCCTCCAGGTTAACTGTCCTGAATGTCCTCGACTGATGACCAGAGGACTTCTCTTCTGTCTCCTTTACATTACTGATGTTCTCATTCTTATTTAATGATGTTTTTTAAAGCCAAAAAGCTTTTCTCTAGTAGAAATGAAATCCCTCCTACATCAACTTTGGACATCTCAAAGAGATGCTCTTTCCATGAGGACAAATTTTAAGACAAATATCTCTACTCTTAAGGGGAAAGGGTGGGGCAGGGAGAGACCACCTGCATTTAATGCAGTTTTTCAGTTGTCTTCCCTCTGGGCATTACAGCCAGAGAATCCAGCTCTGAGCCCAGAGAGCCTTCAATATTCAGCTCAGGCCCTTCACCACTCTGACCTGGGCTCCTTGAGATCTCTGCCACAGGCTCGCTATGGTTTGTTGGCCTCTGCAAGCCTTTCTGACTTTTCCTGAATGGTAAAGCCCTGATATTGGCTTCTAGGCTTTATTCGGGACAAGCACCTAACATTCTAGAGCCTCTTCCTAGGGAAGTTCTGGAAAAGATGATAGAAACAGTTCTTCCCAAAGCAAAAATTGTGTTTATCTCCTCTGTGTGGTCTTCTGGTATAGAGCCACATACAGCATGTGGAAGGCAGCTCTGGACTCAAACAAGATGCTGTGAGTGGAGATTCCCTTAGTAGAAGGGAGTGGACAGGAGAACAAGCAAGCTCTGTGCCAGAGCTCAACACTAAGAAGGCCACTGATAGGTTAAACAGGGTCTTCCAACTGATCACACCAGCCTTGGGCAGAGGGGACAGGAAGAATGACAGGAGTCTGAGCTTTAGATTACCCTAGAGGAAAAGCATTAGCAACAGTCTTCTTACCACCAGCCATGCCATCTCTGCTCCTTCCAACCTCACAGGTTGGACTAAAAGAAGGCTTGGGGTTCACTCATCCTTTCCAGTGTCTGGAGGAAGCTGAGGGAATGAAGTCTGGAATGAAGTCCTGAGAATCACAGATCACAGGAGTGCTTCACACTATTCAGAAGGCTATTATGTAAAACTATGATTTCTATCTTGTGCATACCTACTATATTTCCTGGTCAGCAAAGGTTATGCCCATCAGTAAAGGATTATTATAATTTGCCTAGTGACACATGGCAGAGTCAGAGCTATACCCCAATCATGAGAACTGATTGTTAGCCCACAGACTATTACTCTTATAGACTGAATTTGAAAATGAGGCTGGCAGCTAATATCCAACTATTCCAGGCCCACAAAGGTGCCACAGGAGAGCCCTGGGGGATGGGAAGCTGAAGCCCCAAGCAGAGCCCCATGGTCACCATATGGTGAGGCTTAGTGGGGAACCAACAGAGACTCGGTCACCATTCATCCACCTACCATCTCTTTATGGTTGGGGTAGTACGTCTGCTCAATGAGTGGGAACTTTTCTCCTCCCAATGTCTTGTACATAGCCACCATCTGGGCAAACTGCAAGAGAGAAAAAGGTTTTAGCTCATCTAAGACAATTTCTAGAACAGACACAGCATCAATTCATCAAGAAAATGTTTAGCAGTGCTCTGTAGAGACCTTTGTGATAAACGCATTGGAGATGTATGAGAAGCACACATACAATTTTTGTTCTCAGAGAACGAGAACATATGCTTTAGATGGAGAAGGGAAAGAGAGGGCAAGCTAATATTCATTGAATATCTGTTCAATTTTAATGGTGTTCCACTTGATCCCTAAATCAAAATGGATGAACTAGGTTTAAACAAAAATCACAGAACTAAAAAGAGGCAAAGCTAGGATTGACATTTAGGTCTCTACCTCAAACACCTGCTCCTCAAGCAACAATGAGAGATAAAGCTGGAGAGGTAACATGGGCTAAGGAATGGATGGCAGTAGTTTTCTGTGACTCAGACTGATGTCCCAGAGTTTGAGTAGAAGTGTCACATGTGAAGCAGTCCTTGAGGAGGATGTGGGTGGCCATGGTGTACAGAACACAGACCCAGTATTTCTGGAACTGATTTACTCACCCCAGGACTAAATTCATGAACTCTTCACCTATGAGAAGCTTGAACATTTGTTAAAGGGAAGGGCAGGTACACACACTCGCAGAACAGTGTTGAAAGGCCTTTGACACACATCCAGCATATCCCCACCTTTACAGGAAGAAACTGAGGCCTAGAGAGGTCACTTGCCTAAGGTAACACAATAATGGACTAGAGCCATAGCCAGGACCCCTGTATTCCCAATCTGTAACTATCCTGATTCCATCAAGTAGCTGCTTTTCAGGCTGCAGAAATCGTGCTCTTCCCACAGGAAGCCCAGGACTTTCCAACTCAGGCCACCCTATCCCTTGTGCACAGGGAGCAGGGCAAATCAGCACTGTCTAAGAGCTACTCGGTCAGTTCACGCTCCAAGTCACCGATACCTGGAACTGCTGCAAGGGAAAGTTGTTGGCTCAAACATGCCTTCTATTTTGTACAAAAAGAACAGCTAGGACATATTTCAAAGGCTCAGGTCTTGTTCTCTGCAAGGGATGTCAGCACACAGGCCAGGGAAAGGAGAGGAGAGCAGTAAAGGGTCAGATCCAGACTATTAGGAAACTGGAGTATCTGTTCCTGGCCCGCCTCTTAACTTCTAGGTATCCAAACAAATAATTATTTCCCTCCAGCCCTCTTTTTCCTCCTATATAAAATGAGATTATTACATTTGATCAATTCCTCAAATTTTGTACCACAAAATAACATTCTTTCATTATTTTTTTTCTCCCAAACTCTATTGTCAAACTACAACGTAAGTAGTAATCTGTCATGGCCCTTCTGTGAGTAAAGACGGGCTCTGTTAGGTTTTTTATTTTTTCTTTTTGAGAACAGGGTCACCCTATGTAGCTCAGGGTAGCCTTGAGCTCACTTTGTAATCCAGGCTGGTCTAGAACTCACAACAATACTCTGCCTCCTGAGTGCTGGGATTACAGGCGTATGCCACCATGCCTGGCTCAGTTCTGTTAGTTTTAAAATGCTGAAAAACATTATAATTCCTGGGCTATCCCCATTAGTGATAGATAAGTGGTGGTTCCAAAATCCTAAGGCCTCTGCTAAGACCCAAACTAAGATTCACACATTCTCAATCCTTGAGACTTCACTGTCCAAAAAGAATTAAGAGCAGGCCTCCCATCTCACAGGTAAGGAGAAGCAGAAGTGCAGCTTCCAGAGCCCACCTGGTTCCAGGGCTATCTGGGAGAGCACCAGCTCGCTTCTTGTCTCCTAGTGCATCCTGCACCAGACCCTGCTATCCTCATCGTTCTTCGGTTTGCTTTGACTACCACAACTGGGCCCTCGGACCCTTTGTGCCTCCTGTGGCTCTCCCTGCTACCTCATCTGACCTTTAGGGTCTGCCTGCCCACCTGGGCCTGGCTGGACTGCTGCCCTGCCTGGGCTCCCAGAGCTCTATGCATCCCTGGGGACTGATGCCAGCTCTGCGGACGACCTCTGTCCTGCTGCAGCCCACATGCTGGCACAGCACCAAGCATGTGGGGCCCTATCTTCCCTCATGTGGGTGAATGACACAGACACTACATGGATGCCAGCAAGGCCTACGGCAGACTCCCAGGCCCCTGGGACAGCCAAGACTAAAATGACAGCCAGTTCCCAGGGTCTAGTTGTGTCCCAGGGAGCTCACTCCACCCTCCTCACCTGATCTCCAGCACTCCCTGTCTTTTCAAGGTGCTGGGCTTGGCATCTACCCTCTGCCCCCCTGGAACTTAGATTAACTCACAAGTACACAGTTACCAATTTTAAAAATGTAATATCTGATAAGGGCTATTTCCTCTACCCACAGACAAAAGAATGAATTGGAAGCTGGGGATGCTTTTGCCAACGAATAGGAAGATAAGCTCATTATAATCACTTATTCAGTGAATTAAGGAAGAATTCATGAGTGAAATGGGATTTCAAGATCAGTTTGAATAATAATATATTATCCCTATTGCTTCTGGAGGTTAACAGTTCTGATTTAACCCTGGTTTACTGGTCTCCAAAACCCCAGAAAGCCTGAAAGGAATTTAAATAAATTTGCAGCAGTATGGGTGGTGGCATCTTGCTTTCTCCAGAATGTGGTTTTCATTGACAGGCCATTTCTGCTTCTGTAATCCCAGTGGCCTGCCCTGACCAATTCCAGACATAGCACATGCACTTTGAGACACACTGGTGGTACAGTAGGGCCTTTTCCAGCCCACCAAGGCCTCTCTTCGCATCACAAGCAGCCACAGTAAGAAAGTGAGACATGTGTGCCAAAGTCATCTCAGAGGCACCCTCCCTTCACAGTCTCAAATTTGTCTACTTCCATTAACAGCAGAGAACAACATATAAATTGTCATTTGTGTGCCACCAGTTCAGTGACACTGAGGGGAGAATTCCACATGCAGCCAGGGAACCCTGCTGCCTTCATAGAGCACCAGAAGGCAACATGCTGGGATTGTGAATGGGTGAGAATATGACCCCTCACCAGATCCCAGGTCCCAGGGGAGGCAAGGCCTTAGGCGGGGTTCTGCCTGCTCCTCCCCTCCCTGGCCTCTGTCATAGTTCAAGAGAAGAACACAGGAAACTAACTTGCTTTTAAGAGAACTCAACAACTTGGGAGTTTTAACAATCAGGCTGGCAAAGTGGTGACAGGTATACTAGTGATACAAGGTTGTAGACAAAGAGGTTCAGTCAGAGAGCTGATAAGTAGTGAAATCACCAAAAAAAAAAACCCCAAAAAACCAAAAAACAAAAATAAACAAACAAACAAAGAAAAAAACTTTTGCTAATAGCAGCAACACTCTGTGTGGCTATGAGGGAGCCAAATTCAGATAAGGGGGGGGGGGCTCAGCAAGAAGAAAAGAGGAGGTCCCCAGGAAAGACACTTGTCAAGGTTTCCTTTGTGCCCTCCTGGGACTGGCAGTACACTCTCATCACACAATGCTTTTATCCTGTTTCTGTGAATTTTACAACTCCAGATACCTTATGCCACACACAGGGAAACAGGAACCCAACATCTCTTTAACTTAGCAGCTCTGGGACCCCCTTCCTTCTATTCACTGCTCCTTCTCTACACTGTAGGTAAGAAGGAAAACCAAAAGCTGTCATTAAAGTGTGAAAAGAATTATCAAAAACAGGGGTGCTAGATTTCTTTAGTTAAAAAAAAAAACAAAACACCTCATCCATCTCCCTGAATAATGAATGAGCTTGGGATTCAAAAACTCACATTTAGCCAACAATGTTAGGAAGCTTGCCAATCTAGAGTATGTGATATCTGAAACCTTATTTTTGAAAATCAAGATGAAGAGATGTGATTAGGGTCAAGCATTTCCTTCTGAGAGGGCCAACCTGGAGCAGCAGAGCCAGCAGGGAGCTGGATCCCTTCAGCGGCCTAAGGGAGGCCAGAGGGTCCCAGTAGCAGTCACAGATTGCTTTGCATCCTAGCCACACCCCTTCATTCCTTCCTCTGTCTACAAGTTCTCATTGCTCTTCCAGATTTCCAGACTGGCTGAGAAACAAGAAACCACACCAGTGTCTTGCACTGTAACCCAGAGTATGTGAGAGGCATTGTGATCTAGAGAAATTTAGGCTCTATAATTTTGTCAAATTATTTAGTCTTCTTTACTTTTATTTCTCTGTAAAAAAAAATGAAAATAATAATAGCTTTCTTAAAAGGTTATCATGAGGGTGAAATGATATAAATGTGGGAAAATCTCAAAGTGTACACACATCAGTAAGTAGGTTTGCTCCTTACCTTGTCTCTTTAATTTTCATATCTCCACATGATGAGGTGAGATGAATGATCTCAAGGGACACTTCCATCTCATCTAAGTGTTTGATATATATGTACTATAGGTAGATAGGCTTCATTTGGTGTTGAATGAAGAGTTCCAACTTGATGGAACTCTGCCACTAACAGCCCTCAGAGGTTAGACTGTCCTCTCAGTTCCCACTGGCTATAGGCATTTCCAAGAATTAAGACCTTCATTTCAGAGGCAAGAATCCAATAGCCAATGGTCAAGGGCAGGGCCTACAGAATTATAAGGACTTCTTCATAGAATATTTGTGTAACTTTGTTGAGAGGCCAAAGATTCTGCTCTGCAGCAAATGTACCAACCTGAGACATGTAGTGACATGGCAACATGCTGCTGTGGCAGGCCACTCTGTCCTATGTTCCAGCCAAGGGTTCCTCACAACCTCTCAGCTGGTGCCAATCAGTTGAGCACCAGTGGTCCCTACCAGGGGGCTGGGAATGCAGGTCTGGGGTCCACTGTTTCCTGTGAAGGAGCCCTCACTCACCACCCAAGGCTTGTCACAGAAGTTGTAAATGGATTCCAGGGAGTTGATACTGGGGAGACCTGCATACTGCATGCCAATGATCAGGTGGCGGAAATCCTCGTTCTCTGCCATGCCAAATGCATGCTGCCGGATGAGCACAAAGTCTGGGCGGAAGGACCTGATAAAAATACAGAGGCAGAGTTTCCATCAGTCACAGCTCAGGTTGCACACTACTTTGTCTCCCATTCCCAAAGCTTTGACAGAGAGATGTCAGGGACCCTCACTTTATTATTACTGTCCTTTCTGACTATGATTGATATCAAGCATTATAGTACCTTCCAAAGAAAATCTGAGGAACATATTTTTGAAATTCCCCTCCTCTGTGCCAAGCCTTACACTTTTCTAAATACAAATATCCTTAAGTGGGAAGAAATACTTTTAGACTCTTACATCCTGTATAAAAAGATGTCTCCTGAAAAACCTGAACACCATGTGACTCCAGAGTTGGTGCTCAAAGCAGGCCTAGGAGACTTTGAAGACAGAATGGGAGGCTGTCTTTACCACACTGCCTTGAGGTTTCTGATCCGTGTCCTGTTCCAACTCCTTAAAGCTGTTCCTTAAAATAGGCAATGCTCTCATCAAGCCCCTAGAGAGCATGGGGCCAGGCTGGCTGAGAGCAGATGCCAGACCTCCCAACGTTATTCTTCCAAAGCGGACGCTAGGGAGGGGTGCAATTATTTTTCGAAGAACTGAGGTTGAGCAATGGCTGCAGGAAGCACAAGTACAGAATGTTCCCATGCATGGGAAAGCTCCCCCATCTCACATCCAGCCAGCAAAGCTCCTGGTTGCAGCTGCTTCACGGAGCCAGGGCTCATCTTTGTGCTTGTTGTGCCTTAGCTTCAGAGGCCTTCACAGAGAGGCAGTTTATTGCAGCTTACCCCCAGGTTCCAAGGCTCAGAATTTTCACATCTTGTACAGTGACTTACCTGGTTCTCTACTGAGGGAAACTATCCAACCCCTATACAGGCCCAGGGATCAGGTCATTAAAATTATACTTACTAGTACATATTAATCATACAAAATCATAGGTTTCGCTGTGAGTTTCCACACATGCATAGAATGTGAACTGGAGACAAGGCTTTTATAGTGAGGGTTAATGGAACTCTCCTTAGTTTCTCAAGGATTAGAATCATGATACCTGTTTGGGCTGCTCTGACTTTTTCTAGGCATTTCTTGTTACTCTCTTGATCATATTAGATGCTGGAAGTCTCTAGCAGCATGACTGATATCAAATTCAAGCCTCATATCCCAGTATAGGAATGGAGCTCTAGATATGTAGCCAGCCCCTGAGTTTTTGCATTTGGTACCTTCTGGCACCCTGCTACTAAGTTTTTTGTCACCACCTGCCATGTGCCTGTGCTTCCAACACATAATTAAAGGAACCTGTTTATTCTCTCCCTCCCTAATTTTTTCTTTAGTCCTTAGAATAGATAATCTCACACTTCTTATTGGTAGGTCACAGATATACCCTGGCCTTTCCTGCCCCTGACCCAGATCCTCTTGGACACTGGAATCCTTAGGGTCAGGGTACTATAGATTGAAGCAGGTGAAGTAGACCTGCCTCCAGGAACATGAGTGAGCTCCTGAGAACAACACTATACAGACCATTTCCCCCATCTGGAGTTCCCATTATCTCCTTAAAAAAAAAAAACTTGTGTGTATAACAATATCCCAATTATAAGGCACCAATACACCACCTGGCATTGAAGTACCCAATAACTGCCAGTTCTTTTCTACTCAGAAAATCTAGTATAACCTTAGGTTTTCCTTTCAGACTTAGAAGTTCCTGGGAATGAAGGCTATCAGAAGAATACTAGGATGAGAGGCAAAAGAACTCACATAGAACTCAGGGTTCTGTCAACAAGCCACCAGGTAAATCTGTGAAATGAAAAGGTTGGACTAGATGAGATGTTTCCAAACTTTTCAAAAAGACATAGAACCTTATTTTCTGGAGGATATATATGGAGAGAAAAAAGTACAGACCCATGCTGACTGAGAGGGTGGGAGACCAGAGTCTCAGGACTCTAAGTGAACCCCAATTCCTTGCAACTTAATATTGCATTCTCAACCATTGGGCTAAGAGTTCTTCGAAGGTAGGAGCTCTGCCTTCCCTATCATTTTCATGTAACACACACCATTATGTTCTGAACACCATATGCAAAGTGGTGTTATTTTGCTGTGACATAACTTTAAAACCAGCTTTTCAGGCTAGAGGGGGAGACTGTGATGGTGACCTCAAGGCTCATACCGGACAACTTTTGTGCCATTCCGAAGCAGCTGCATATCCACAGCATAGGTCCCGTCTGCATGGGCCACCAGGTTAAGCTCTGAAAATTCCGCCTAGAAAAGAACAGGAAGTTCAGTCCATAGTCTTGACTTTGCCAAATCCCCACAGCAGCAGCCCCACCACTAAACCCCTACCATTTAAAAATATTTTCACATACCAGTGGCATCTAATTCTCGTAGAAACCCTACGAGGCAGGTGGGACACAGACAATTATCCCTGTTTGTCTATTTTTTGAGACAAAGTCTTTCTATAGTTCAGCCTGGCCTACACTCATGATATATGTTGCCCAGGCTGGCCTCAAACTCCAGGCAATGCTTCTGCCTCAGCCACCCAAGTGCTGGGATTGCAGATATGCACTGCCACACCTAACTGATGGTCCCCATTTACCAAAGGAGAAAACTGTACCTCAGAACAGTTAAGTAACTTTTCTGGACAGACAAAATTTACCATTGGCAGACACAGGAATAAAACTCAGGTAGCATCTTTGTGCTGCCTTTCCTAAGGATGTGAACCAGTATGAATGTCCTCTTCTTTAATTTTAAGATAAAAACACTAGGTTTAGCTTAGGTAATTGGACTTCAGTTCTGCTCTGCTCCAAGTAGCTTTAGAACATGTCAGCAGAATTACTTGGCCTGCCTGGGTTTTAGCTTTCTCACTTTATAAAATAGGAATAATTTGATCAACTCTGTCTAACTAATATATTGTTTTAAGAACTGAATGTGAAAGCTATGCTTGGGGAAGCATTCCTGCAATCCCTGTACTCAGGAGGGTGTTGCAGGAAGATCACCACAAGTTTGAGACTAGATGAGTTCAAAGCTAACATGACCTACATTCTGAGACCCTGTCCCCCAAAATAAAATATAACACATAATAATGATTAGGAAAATATTCTGTGAATCATAACATACTGTATAATGAATTAGGAGTAACTTCTATTAAGGAAAAAAGTACACATTATTTAAACTGGACATCACCTCTCCTAAACGGACCTACACTATTAATCATGAATTGATGGACCAAGGAAAGTAAAGAAGAAATTTTCCAGAACTTCACTGTGTACATACACAGGGAGTGCTTTCTAAGCCCAAATGGCATCTACAAATGCACCCACCAGGTGTGGCAGTGAGGACATCCTAACTCAGCCATTCCTCTACGGTCTTCCTCAGGGTAGCCCTACACTGCAGCAGGGGCCTAAGAGCTACACTGCTCACTCCTGTACCAACATGAGAACTGTTAAAAGTCATAAAGAAAATGAAAAGCAGTGATCTCTAGGGCCATGACTTGTAGAGAAAAAAAAAGCCACAGGGAAAGGGTGGAGGGAGGTCATGGTGAGCCCAGAAGGTAGAGGACACTGCACCCCACACAGCAAAACTAGATGGTCCACTCTCGGGTGCCAGAGGGTGTGGCAATGGATGACGCAGATACAACCTGAGGCTCCAGGCTGCTTACCTGTTCCACTTTAATATCATAATCTCCAAGGACTTTCTTGCCCCGAAAGCACTTGGCCCTGGAGAAAGGGAAAAAACCCATACAAATTAATTTCATACAAGTATTTGAAGTGAAACCCTCTTATGAAGAAGAGGATGACTACAGACAGAATCCCAGTGTGAGAGTCAAGAGAGGGGTTCTCACACTCACTCTGTGATGACCATATCCTAAGACACCAAGAAAGACAAGTCTTCTCTTCTAACCTCAACTTGTCCACCTGAAAAAAATATCAAGTGTACTTTCTCACTCAGCCTTTGTGATTTTATGGTAAGATCCCTAGTGTTTAGCTACCAAAAGTGTCTTGAAGTGGGAACTTCTTCAGTGTTATTCTTGGTAAGACTAGGTCAATATTATACCTTTCTATGGTTTCCTTATTTTTTGACCCTATATTTCACCCTGATTTTCTAGCTGCTTTCCATCCTTGGATTTTTAGTTTTTAAAATGTTGATATTAATACCTTACCACTTTATGCTAACACAAGGAGAAGGAAGAAACTGAAGAAAACCACTACCATTGAATGTAAAACCCATCCTGTTTCTGAGCAATCACAAAAACTAGTCACACTGAGCTACACAGCACACAATGCCCTCACAGTTTGTCATGGACCTAGAAGAACCATGCACTAACACTAATGACATCATGATACCTGGTAAGCAGTCTATGTTTATGTCTATATTTAAATTCACTCTTACTTTGTCTGTATCAAATTCCCCTCATTCATCTCTGCACACTTAGGCTGCTTCATTACCTATAAAAAGGGCCTTTCTACTACACTGAACCTCTCCAGTACTTAAAATGTCATTCTTTTGTTTCTTTTCTCTCTTTTTTTTTTTTTTTTTCAGAACCAGGGACTGAACTCAGACCCTTGTGCTTGTCAGGGAAGTGCTTATTCCACTGAGCCATCTCCCCAGCCCCCCTTAAAATTTCTAACTGGCATATTTTCCTAGGTTTTCTCAGCATCTATTTCCAAATAAATGAATAAACCTGTTGCTTTAAAGGACATTTAATTATCATGACAGCTGAGGTGATGGGAAGATAGGTCTTCATTTTAGACACAAAGAAGCAAGGACTCAGGAGGAAATGGCATAGCAAAGCCATTCAGCAAGTTAGTGACAGAGCCAGTATCAAGCCCACACTCTAAGATTCTGAGTCTAGTGCCTAGTGCCCGCCACATGGCATTGTCTCCCTCTACTGATTCTTTCCCACACTACAAAAACTGACTTGCCACGTGTGATGCACTGAAGTTCTTGCTATTTTCCTTCTCCCAGTAAGAAAGAACTTAATGATGTCAAGCATACTAATCATCCCACTACAAATACTTCCTACTCTGGTTCCTGTCCACTTATACAGGACTAGGCCAGGCTATTTCCTTTACTCTCTTGATTCTGGAACAGTCCATTTTAGGAAGTTGTCATTTACCCTATCCAAGTCCCTAACTGTTCAGAAATTGTTCCTCTGAGGCACTCAGCCATCCTAGAGCTGGATCACTGAAGTCCATCCCCCCACCTCTGCCCCAACTCCTCACACATCAACTTGCTTCCAGGACTCTAATCAACATTCGCAGCTCAGCAAGCCCCTCAGGCAGGCAGTCTGTAGCATATGCCATCCCATCTATGCATGGCACTATTGCTGATCTACACATCTTGGACTCTGTGGGTTTTTGTCCATGATTATGAAAAGGGGGAGCTGAATTAAAGGACACATGAGGTTGCTTTCTTTTTTCGGTTGAGGTATATCTATGCTGCTATCAGAAATAATACTTCCACTTATCATTCTGTCTCAAAATAACTTTCTTCTGGGAGATAAGTCTCAGTGATATTAACAATAACCTCTCATTCTGCACAAAGCCTTGCATTTTCAAAACACAGTCCTTGACTTGTTTCTTACAACTCTGTGAAGGAAATAAGAGAAATAGTCTGTCCATTTGACTTGTAGGAAAACTGAAGCCTGTTCTGGGTAAATAATATGCCCAAATCACAGAAAAGTCTAAAGGATGAAAGCCCAGAACAAAAGGTTTACATCTAGGTGCTCACATGCTGCCAGCTTTTCTAACTCATTCACTTATTTTGTGGGCTTTGAACAACACCAACTCTGAAGTATATTTATAGATCCTGGCTGTGTTTATCTGCCACTTCCTGCACCTGCCCACTGACCAAGTTGGCTAATGAAGCTGTTTTCATGCCCTCCCTCTACCCCCACCTCTCTAGCTATCCTAATGCTTTTTCCTTAAGGGAATTCATCCTTGGAATCTTAGTTTGTGTTTCCTGGCCCAGGGTCACTGACCTCCCTTGGCAGAGCCACAGTGTCAGTTTGAAGGAGCCAAGATGGTGGGCAGGTGGGATGCAGGGCCCTCTTCTGGAGAATGAACACATTCTCACAGCTCCTGGCTCTTGGACATTTTAACTCCAGGTATTTTCATGCTAGCAAATAACAGAACTACTTCCTGACACTACGAAAGCACTCATAGGAGGCAGTATGCTGGGATTCAGACATAGGCTTTGGCATTTCAGTCTAGGCTGTGAATCTTAACTATAGCCTTGCCTGGCAAGAGGCATGTAATGAGAAAAAAAAAGTACATCATAAAGGTAAATTAATTAATTGGTCTTAAAAACTACATTAAAGAATAAAATAAAAATAAGTTTCTCTTTTGCTAATCCACTTATCACATATCCTTCCCATCATATCATCATTTGCAAGCATCTCCTACCAGCAGGGGAAAACATGTGGACTTAACTGTATGCATAGCTACTTGTGCACATGAGTGTGTCATCATATTAGGAGAACTTTTTTGAAAATATTAATTGGGTGTTTTTGCACTTAAAATATGTCTTAGTGATTTGCTTTCAGAACACACCAATGGGCCTCTTTTTATGAGCTGCATGAAATTCCCTTTGAAGGGCATATAGTAGTTAGCCAATATTTATTGGCCAGCATTTTGAGTTCCAGGTTCTTGTTTCTGCAATTATACACAGTGCTATCATGGCTTACATTTTAAAATATATCCATAGGATAAGCAACTTATTAGAGTCGCTGGTATAAGGAAAAGATACTCCACAAGTGACGCCTGGCCACCAGTAACTGTCACGGTCATTATGCATGTCCACAACACACTAGAACTTTGTGCGATATCCTATCCTCAAACTGTTAGAAGTGCTGGTCATTTAC
>NW_004524809.1:757311-772722 GCF_000260255.1 Octodon degus
TGAGAAACTACTTTGGCAGTAACAATACACAATGTACTAACCATTGTTACTCTCCTAAAATTCTTGTTTTGAGATTTTGTACCATTGTTTTAATTTTTTTTCTTTAAAATAAAAATCACTGATGTCAATAAATAAATAAATAAGGAAAAGACACATCTACAGTTTTTAACTAAATTATCAAATTACCTATTCAAGAAAAATATGACATCACTCATATGGGTGTGACATCTTGTGAATGTCATTTTACTTCTCTCAGTTTCCCCATGTGGCCCCACGAATAAGATAGGAACAGAATAGAGCCTCGGTAGGAACTTTCTGGTTGGAAGTGTTAAATAAATCCAAACTCATTCCCTGCTTCAATCCTAAACAGAATCCAAGATGTACATCCTTGAAGTGCAGACTAAAAATATCTGTGGTGCCTGCATTGTCAATTTCCCCCTATTGTAACATTTTCTTAACAAGCCTAGCAGCTGAGATCTATGTGAGCTTAATGGCTTACAGCTTCCTTGATGGACCAGGTAATGAACCATCTCTCCTTACTGCTAAAATGAGTAGAGTCTTTAGATTTAACTCCAATAAACCAAGGAAGAGGATGCCTTCGTGATGTCCCATCCACTTCCCAACTAGGGCTTATGAGGCTGATGAGCACAATTCCAAAGATTCCTATGCTGACACCATCTGAAAATGTGGTGCAGCCTAGGCAAGACCAGGTAAGAGGTCCCTGTTACCTGTGGGATAACAGAGGAAAAGTTCTAGAAATAGTAGCCAGGGAACTGAATTCAGACAACTTGTACCACTTCTCAATCATGTGACTTTGGGCAAGTAACTGCCTCTGAGCCTGTTTCCTCACATCAGCTTTCTCAAGGCCACACTCAGCGGAGCATGTCTACAGTCCCAGCTCCTGAGGAGGTGGAGCTGGGAAGATGGTGTGAGTCTAGAATTCTGGGGCCAGTCTTGGTGACTTAGTGTGCCCTTGTCTCAAAAAATGGGAAGGCTAATTATAAGTGTAATAAAAAATAGTGAACACTTGCTGATAACACTATTCTAAATATTTAATATATTTTACCTCATTTCATAACATCTGGCCTACCACTCACTGTAAAGAGAGTGAAATCAGATACACTGAAAGTATTTTGGAAAGGCTGGCCAAATAGCTCAGCAGATTAAAGTGCCTGCAAGCAGGCACAGGGGCCAGGGGTTAAATCCCAGGGCCTGCAGTGCTAGCCCCGCCCCCAGGGCTTGCTGAGACTGGCAATTGAGATGGGCATGGTGGCGCACGCCTGTAATCCCAGCACTTGGGAGGCTGTAAACAGGAGAATCACTACAAGTCCAATCTAGTAGTGAGACCCTGAACACCCTGTAGACCCTTTCCTAAAAAAAATATGAAAAAAAAATGTTTCAAGAACTCTGAAATGCTATAGAAATAGGAAGTGCTGTTAGCAAGATGCAGCAAACATCTATGCTCTTGTACTATTACTGCAGCTAACATGACTTTTCCTCTTCCAAACGGCTTTCATACGTACTGTCTATCATGATGTGTGGGTAGTATCTATGTCAGATACTACCTTTCAAGGTCAGTTGTATTGTAATCTGACCCTAAACCATTCCAAATGTGAATCCTGGACCTTCAAGAATATTCTGGATTTTACATACTGATTATCTGCTGTTGTTTGATTAAATGCTCTGAGATTAGGCCTGGACAAATATAAGCATTGTATTTATAAATCTCCAAACACTGCACACAGGTGTGTGCCATGATTCAGTGTAGAGATGCTAGAGGTAGTAGTTTGGGCAGGACTAATATTGAAAACCAGGAGAAATCACCTTGAGATTAAGTAGACCATGTGCTCTGCAGACCCAGCTATCTTCTTTCTCCTCAAATGTGCCAGTTCTGAAGTGGTGTGGCCTCTCCTTCCCCATGAGAAAATCTACTCTCATTCTCTAAGTTGATAGTGTAAATTCTCTGAAAATGACCAAAACTGGCATAAGGGTCAAACTTCAAGCTAGAAGCTGACAGCACTGGCCGGGCACCCCAGAAGGCATTTAGGGAGAAGCCTTTCTTAGAGCTTTGGAAATAGTCTGGCACTTAGTGGATTCCCACCACTGGTCTAGACATTTATGTCTAAAAGTGCACAGTTTCTAGTTCTTATTGACTCTTACTCAAGCCCCATTCTTTCAAGAAAATATCTAACTGCTTTAAGAAGTTAGAAAATAAACTAGAAATAGCAGGGGATTCAATTTCCCACCTTCTACTGGAACAGTAAAGCCAAATCCACGTGTCTTGGTTTGTAAGTGCTTGCTGCCACCCACTGGCGGCACTTGTCAGCTCACCCACCTTGAGCCAGCAAGGACTCCACACCCCAGAAAACCCTCAAGGTGCTTCCCTGTTGCTCTGGAAAACCACCAAGGGCACTAGGTGTGGACCAGTTAAGCGCTTGTCTTGCCTGCTCCATTCTTGGGTTCTATCCCCAGAACCACAAAAACAAAACAAAACAAAAGCCCTGCGTCCAAAGTTTTACTGTTCTAAAAAATGTACATCCACATACATCCCAAGCTAGGCTTCAAAAAGGCTGTAGTTTGTCAGAAAATTAACCAAAAATTTATGAGCACCTAGTGGTAAGTGTCTGAAATATAAAAATGCATGAGCAGTTGCCAGACAGTGAAAACACAAAGGAGATCAATATCCATATGAGTACTATTAAGGTCCCTTTCTAGTCTAAAGATTTTTACAGTAACTGCTTATTCACATTTCTATTTTTCAATGTTTTCCTTACAAATCAATTTAAAGCATACAACTAAAATGAGTTTTCTATTACTCAAAAAGATATATGTGGATGATAAGTTTCTTCTACTTTCAAACTAAAAATGTGAGTTTCATCTACTACACGTTAGTGCAGAGACAGAAACAACAATAAAAGACTGTAGATAGGATATGAACTGTAAGAAGTCAACACGGTGCCAAGGAATAGGGAGTGGCAGTTCTGCCTGCCTGGAGAAGGCCAGGAAGGCTCTGCAGGGTCTGTGCTGGGTCTGGACAGATGAGAAGAAATTTGCCAGTGTGCAGCTCATAACTGCAAGGAGAGGCTGCAGGCCCAGAGGTCTGAATGAGGCTGAGGCAACATGGCCCTGCTCACTTGGGTGAGCAATGAGAGGTAAGACTCTCAAATATCAGGCTGAGTACTTGGGACGTAATGGCCAGCCTCCAAAAGATACCTTCAAAACTCTGTATTATGGAAAATTGTATCCTCAATAATCAACATTTTGCCAATCCTTTCCATATATACACTGCTGTTTTTGTTGCTGGGACTTTGGTTTGTGTATTACAATGACTATTTTTTTGTACTGGGAATCTAACTCAGGCCCTCACACTTGCCAGGCAGGCACTGTGCTGCTCAGCTATATCTCTAGCCCAATTTGAGAATTTTATGGCAAATCCTAAATTTTGTTTCTTCTCCCCATTTTTTAAGGAATTAGTTCTATATAGTAATGATGTGTTTTTATTTTGTGCTATCACAAAGTATACATACTAAACTGCATTTTAACTATTTTATATCTATAATTCAGTAGTATTAACTATTCACAATGCTGTGCAATCGTCATCACTATTTTAAAACTATTTCATCAGCCTACAGCAGAAATTACTGCTCTCTTCCCCAAGTCCAAAGTAAACCTAATATTTTTCTGTGAAATGGCCCAGTCAAGGCAACGACTTTTAAAACATAAGCACCATGTCACAATCCGTCTGAACAACATTAACAATTTGTTATGGTTTGAGGTTTTTGCACGGGGAACAACATAACATTTTATAATGTTCACTTATAAGGAATCACCCAAGAATTATATACAAGTGCAGGAAATCTATCCACACACTAAATACTAAAGAATCCAGCTGAGGGCCAATATCCCCAGCATGCCAAGCTGGCCCCACCCCTGGGGCACACTGAGATGCTGACTGAGACTGGGAGTGGTGGCATGTGGCTTATAATCCCAGCTCTTGGGAGGCTGAACACAGGCAGATCACTACAAGTTCGATCTCCATAGTGAGACCCTGTAGACCTTGTACTAAAATACAGAAAGAAAAAAGAAAAGAAATTCACTACATGATTTTTATTAACATCTTTACTGAATCTATATTCAAGCTTTCCCAACTATCTCCAAAGTATTGTCAAAGATTATACACTTAGTGGAAATGTGGTTAGATGTGTCCAAGATGTGAGAGACCATTTTGTCTGGAACTAGAGGAAACTGGAGGGAAGGAATCAGGGCTGGAGATGACTTGAGAGCTAACAGTTACTAGATACCAGAATTTTCTACTTTCTGGTACTTGGCAAACCAGTACTTATTACACAGCACTCACCTGACAATTTAATCACTTGACTAATTAGGCCTGGATTTTAGAAACTAGCTGAGACATGATTGTGACATTTAAAAATAAGAATTAATAAAATTATGGAAAGGAATATATTCATAACTCTAGACATCTGGAACAGAAACATAAATGGCACCTAAACTACTCAGGGTCTTATTATAGTGAAGGGGTTCTTAATTCAAATTTGGACTTGTTATCTAATTCAAGGACCATAAAATTTTCTTTTAGTACATGGGGAACTTACTGTTGTAGATAATTGCTTTAGAAATAAAAACAAAGACTAGGAAGACATCAGCATCTGTCTGGATAAATGCAATGACATGCAGCTAGTCCTTGGTGTTGTTAATTTGGTGATTAAGTTGTTAAATGCTCTGCTGCTAAGGCACTGCTTTTACAGAGAGCAAACTGCACGGTGAATTAGTCAACATCCATATAAATGATCTGGAAGAGAGTGCATGGGGAAACTGCCAGGTTTGCAGATGGCATTCAGCAGTTCCAGAGATTAAAATGCCAAGCTGATTAGGGATAAACTGAACAAAGATGTGGACGTGGGCAGAAAAGTGGCAGAGGAGTTTTAATGTGACTAAGTGTAAGAAAACATATTCAGAGGAAATAATCTTATCAGAGGATCATGAGCCAAGGTGCTCAACCACAACCTGGTAAAGGAATCTGGAATGACAGAATACTGTTTCCTTAAGACAGTCTTGAGAAATGTTACAGAAAAACAAAAAGAAAAAGAAAAAATTGAGAGACTGAAAACACATGATAACCCAACACACACTTTCTGTGGTGGGTTCTCACTTTCTGACCTCATCTTTTCCAAACTGTAGTAGTTCCTCATTTGCAAGATACTGTATCATATCCACTCAACTTACCACAAATGACAAAATGAAGGTAAGGAAAAAGAGAATCCAATGAAATGGCTGATTTTAAGAAAGCTAAAATACGTGTTCTTCAATCTATAAAGACAAGACTCCAAAGATGACACCTGGCTACAGACAGGAGGGAAAGAGAGCATGCAACCACTAAACATACAGTGCTGTTCACCCTAGATACATGAAATTCATCATGTGCTTCCTACAGGAAAGGAATGGTACTGATTTTATAGGAAAATGAGGCTCAGAGAAATTAGCTGACTTGCTTAAAAGCAGCAGCTGGTAGAGGGCTGAGCTAGTAAAATTGAACTCCATTTCTCCTGTCCTTCAAGTTTAGAGACTATCCTTGCTTAGATGGAAAGTGTGCTCTGTTCTTTCATTAAAGCAGCACAGCAATTCCAGAGAATTGTCATCATTTCACATGTGCTCTGTTCTTGCTTGTACTCCTGTTCTACTATGTGACATAAAGCAGATGCTGAGAAAATGCTTATAGGTTTACTGAACTCAATATAGCTAAATGTTTAGAAGCTGATACCAGAGAAGACAACCAGATTCAACCTAATATGGAAGACCCCTGAAGATGCCTGCTTTGTCCTTTTCCAGAGTTTATGGAACTCCTTCACTGATCTGCAGGAAGCTTCAACAGCCTCGGGTGGCAGATGAGACCCCTTCCAAAAAGCAGTAATCCCAAAGCTCTGAAAATAACTAATTTCCAAATGAATACCCCAGCTGTGACTTCAGTTGAGAACAGCAAAACACTTTCTGAGCAGATTTCTGAAGACTTCTATTTTGGGGAATAATTAAATGATGTAGTATCACAAGATAATATTATCAAATACAGGGGGAAAAAAGAATTTTGTAGCTCAAGAGAACACATGATGGGAAGATTAGATGCATTTGTCTGTAATTATAGTGGAGCTACAGAACAGAATGCTTTGAAGTCATGGGACATATTCTCCTTCCATGACTGGCTTATAAAATTAAATCAAATGATTTGATATTGGGTCAAAGTGGATCACCTATAAAGTCTCCTTTGGAAAAAGAGCAGGTAAATATAATTTTCAAGGGGCACAGATGTGTTTCACATATGACAGAGGGCTCCTCACCTGAGAAACCCCAGTTCACACACACCAACCCTGTAACCATCAGCTCTCCACCCAAGCTGCCCATTCTCTTTGGCTCCAGTCTAGATTCAAGGAAGTGCTCCCCAGCCCACTTGTCCATTTCACTGAGCACCCACCAGTTAGCCCTCCAGAGGCTGCTGCAGAGACACATCCTGCACAGTCTTGGAGTGCCAATTAGAGTGTGCTGCTGCACTCTGGCACACTCATCCCCTCAGTCACATGTCCTTGTGCAGTGAATGACCTGAAAGGCATATACAAGAGCTCTGTCCTGCCCTTCAGTTTCCCAGGTACCATCTGGTCTTGGGTTCACACCCAGTCCTTCTTCACAGTCCAAAACAAGCCATCGCCCTTTATGAAATCTTCTGTGACCTCTCCCAACCCCCGCAATATTTCATTTATTTTTATCATTTTTCTAATGCATTGACTTTTTGAGATACTGCATCTCTTGCATACCGTCCACAGAGCAACCTGTTGGGAGGAAATAAGAACTCCCCACATGCTGCTCTCATGAGCAAAAGACTCAATTCTCCTCTCCTGTTCCAAGTGCAAACTGCACCCTGGCTCTGCAGAAACAGCCTCCTGTTTGAAGGCAATAACACTTTAGATTTCCAAACCCAGATCCAGGTGGCACATTCCATTCTGCAGTTTCCTAGCTGGCACTATTCCAGGAAGACATTGTTCTCCAGAGCAGCACTTGGGATGGAAGCTCAGCAGGCTGTCCAGGGCTCTGGCACTTCTCCAGAGCACCTGAGATTAGCAAGATGGCTCCATGAAGCTTCTTAATGGAAGTGATCCTAGATGCTGGCTTCCCATTTTCTTTTTAAATCTATTTATTTTTTTGGTACAGGTTCTTGCTATGCAGCTTGGACTCATAGTGCTCCTCCTGTCTCTTGGTGGCTGGCACAACATTCCCAGGGTTCCAGGGCAGGCACAGCATGTAGTACTGGGGATCGAACCTGGGTCCTTGCACTTGCTAGCCAGGCTCTTAGACCACTGGGTTATCTCCCCAGCCCCTGCCCTACCATTTTCAAAGGTGGAGAAACTGAGACTCGAAGGGATCAATGGAAAAAGTGGCCCCAGATCATGCAATGGTAACCTTGTGGAAGTCTTCTTAACAATAACCATGTTTAACACAGACTAGAAAGCTCATACCTTAGCACTGCAGTTCAAAGATACACATTGCTGCTCTGCTTCTCTTCTCCATCAATCTGTCCACCCTTTTAGTCCCCTCTTATAAGCCGCTCAAATATCCCTCACATTATATAAGCCCTAATGAGTAGTTTGTTTTTAAAAAGAAAAAAAAAAAACAAAAACAAAAACAAAAAAAAACGCATTCTAAGAAGCTGAGGCAAGAGGATCACTGTGAGTTTTAGTCCAGTCTAGGCCTCACAGTGAGTAGACCAGCCTAAACTAAATAATGACATCTTGTCTCAAAAAACAAATAATAGCAACAAAACACCAATGTATGATGTCAACTATTCAGTGCTATTACAATGAAAGATATTCTATAAACCTTAAAAATACTGTAATTCTCATTCGTTTACTTATCAACAGAAAATTCACTAGATTAGGTATGTTATTTGTTCAACTGTGTGTAAGACACTGGGTAGGGAGTATGCTCTAACACAAAGAAGAATGAAAGCCAGGTGTGGTGGCTGCAATCCCAGCCCTTCGGAGGCTGAGGCAGGAGGATTGCCTTGAGTTCAAGGTCAGCATGAGCTACACAGTGAGTTCAAGACAGCCTAGACAATATAGCAAACCCTATCTCAAAAAAAAAAAAAAATGTTCATGAAGTACAATAGATTATTCAGAGCACAACCACTAAAATTATATTAACTGCAATAAAAGTAATAGGTAAAATTTATTAAGCATTTAGCACTAGTTACTGTGGTAACACTTTACACATTTTATTCAGTTAATCCTCATATCAGTCCTTCCAGGTGGAGAGCATTACCTCCCAACATACAGATGTAGAGATTAAGTGGCTGGTTCAAGGTTGTACAATGACTGAGAGGTGAATGCACGATTTGAAACCAGGCAAACTGACGCCACACAAAGCTTACTAACCACCTCATACTATTTCTTAAATACGGCATTATTCAAAAACAATGTTCATCTTTTTTTCCCATAGTTCTTTACAAAAGAAAAGTCTTGAAAACCTTTTTTAGTTAAGCTATGAGTAACTCCTGAAATTAGTTTCTTTATAGCAAAAACATATATATTTCAAAAATCCCTTTATTTATCACATCCTACATGACCAAAAGTCTCTTTAAAATCCCTTGTGCTCATTGGAAAGCCACAATTTAATGGATATGGAGATGCAGTCTTTTAAATGAAAGATTTCTATAGATTGGTTGGACAATAAAGTACCTGTATTTTACACTACTTAAATATACACTTAAAGATGACTAGGATGAGACATTTGTATTATGTTATAAAATCAAACATAAAAACGCTATACTCTTGTTAGGAATCTTAAAATTCAAAAATAATCTTATTCTAGAACAGATACAGTCCCAAAAACTCTATACAAGTAATTTTGCTACAATGCAGAGAAAAGAGTGGTAAAACCTAACTACAGGATGGGGGGTTGTGTAGCTGAGGGGGATCATCTGATTTGTATTCGCTTCATTTGTAAGTGACAGGTTTTTCCCACATGGCATCTAATGGCATTTTCAGGCTCTGCTATGTGAAGACTTTGATATGTGATGTGGAAACATATTTCAAGAGACTTTGACAAAAATACTGTGATGGAAAAGTGTAATTTACAAAGCCAATGAAGGCAGGATAGGCACATGGCAGAGAGGAAGTGAAAGGCAAGGGAAGCTTTGGCTCAAAGGCAGCTGGCACCACTTTCTCCTGTACTGGTTGGCCAGAGACCAGGAAATAGCTGCAGCAGACCTGTGAAGCAGACAGGTTGGGACTAGAGGAGTGATGAAGCAGAAACCTTGACAGCACTTTCTAGAAGAGCAATTTCTACTCAAATGTTATTTATTTTCTGGGTTTCAGATTCTGTGCCTGTGTAGTTTTCCTAAGATACATCCTGAGACCAAGAGTAGATTCCTCCTTTGTGTCAATAATTCTGGGTGTGCCTATCTTTACTTAAATCACTTAGAGTCTGTCTTTAAAATTCCCTGACAATAAATTTAAAGTCAAATCATCAAATCCCACCTTACATATCAACACAAGATCCTACTCTACAATATTTATAACAAGGGGCCAGCAAAGAAATTCCTTAGGGATTCTGCTTTTGATTTCATTTTCAGATAGTGCAGTAGATTTTTAAACTGGGCTGAAATTTCCCATTTAAAACTTGCTGTTTGGTTCTGCCTCTGCTCATATAAAACCAGTCTGCTTTTTGCTTATCCACGTCCATCCCATCAAGGACAGTGAACAGGTCTTTGTGACTTTATTTCTTTAGTCTACACTGTCCCTGTTCTTTCAAACTTTCCTTACATGACCTAGTTTTCAGTCTCAATCTCGAGTTTCCTCTATGAAAAAGTACCATTTATGTTCTTTGAGCATGACAACTAGAACTTCATAAAATTCTTCTGGATCACACCTGAGTAAAGACAGCCAATACTAAAAGCAAACAAATCTAAGATTTTTATTGAGTATTGCTTTCTTTTAGCAAAATATCACTTAGGGAAAACATGACCTTGGAGAAATGTAAGTCTGTTCATTTCTTTAAAGTTACAGATTTTGGGGCCGGGGAGATGGCTCAGTAGAATAAATGCTTGCCTGGAAAGCGTAAGGGCCTGAGTTCAATCCCTGGTTCTGCCAAAATAAATAAATAAATAAATAAAGTTACAGATTTTAATTAGATGCAATAGAATCTATTTAAATTTGTGCCATCAATTTATACCATGCTTTACTATGAAAAAAATAAAAGTAAACTAATTAGAATCCTTACCAAGCTATATATTTTTTCTTGAAACTTAAATTCATAATTTATCCAAATGAAGAAAGATATCAGGCATTTAGAAATACTTAAAGAATGATATAACAAATACCTGTCACTTAGCTTTGCCAGATCTTCAGATTTTTTCAGATTTTTAAAAAGAACACATTATTACATTGTTGAAATTTCTTGTACTATCCTTCCAATCCCATTCTTATATATCATTTTCTTAGGGATAGCTATGCTAACTTAATGCCTGTCATTTCTGAGTGTATATTTACGTAGTTTTACTATATAATTTTACTTATTACAGAGTTTTTATTACATAATTTTGTCCATAAACTATATATTCATAAGTAAGTAGTGTTTTGCTTATTTTGGGACTTTGTAAGTGGCCCTATTCTATACCTGCTTGCTTATACTTTGCCTTTTGTCCTTCAATGTTAGTTTTGACATGTTTTCATGTTATTATACAAAATTCTGGCTTATCTGTTTTTATTTTTTAAATATATCACAATTTATCTATTCCCCCAATGATGGATATTAAAATTACTCTGAATATTTGTCATGACAAATAATGTGAGTTGGTCTTTCTTGTATGGGGTTCCTAGTACAACTTTTCTTCTTAATTGTCTAATAATTATACATTTATTTCTATCCTTTCTCTGGTTACCCTTAACTTTTTTGGGAAAAAAATCATACTTTGCTTACCTAAGTATAATTTTAATCAATATCTCTACTATCCTAATTTTAGAATACTTTAAAATTGATCACACCTCCTATTCCTCATGCCCCTTTGTCACATTATTCTACATTATTTTAGTTTTACTTGTTTTTATATTTACTGAATTAGTCATTATTTTTGACACTTTGCAGAGTCAAGACTTTTCTGTTTTGATTTTATTTTGTTTTATATTTATTTGAATTGACCAATTTCTTTTCTAACTATTGCTTTTTTCATATTATTACCTCCTTTTGGATTTATTTACTATTTCCTAAAGAATATTCACCTTTTTAGAAATTTCTCTTAGAAATGATCTATCTGTACAGTGTAAACCTGATGTCCCTACCTGTGTAAAATTGCCTCCATTTTGTCCTCACTCTTGAATTAGAAAAGGCTTCACTGACTGGAAAAGTTTAAAATGAGTGTTTCTTCCTCTTTATTTTTCAAGGACCTCATTCCTTTGTATATTCTGTCCTTGCCCTTGCATCTCAGTCTAATTGTGATTCTTTGTAGGGTATTTTTGGTTTGGGATGCTCTTAAGATTGATTTTTCCCCCTCTGCTGCCCTACAATTTCCCTATGATGTCTAAATGTGGTCATATTCCATCCTGGGCACGCCTCAATTTTCCTAAACATCAACCATTACTTCTGAATGTTTGCTTCTTTTCCATTCATTCTATTCCTTCCTTCTAGAATTATTATGGACAACCTAGTCACTATGTCACTTAACTCTGCTTTCATATTCTTCTTTCTGTTTTTTAAGAAGCATCTTGGGTAACTTCAGTTGCACTTGCTTGTTCACCAATGTTCTCAATTTCAGTGACTATATTTCTATTTCTAGAAATGCTATTGTCATATGTGTCATATTTTCCTCGTGGTATCTTGTGCAAAGTTTTTCATTATTTATGGTCTTTAACAACTTGAAATATAATAGTTTTGTAGTACTGCTCTTGTTATTTTATAGTTTAGATCTTTCTTCCTCTAACCTCTTGTTTTTTTATTTGTGCTAAGGATTGAACTGAGGCATTGCCCATGCTAAGCACATCCTCTGCCAGCCTAGATTTTTTTTTTCTCATCGTAAGAGGGGTTGCACCTTCTTCAGCTAAGCACTCTACAGTATCACTGGCAGGACACACTTTGTAAATTAAATAATCAACTTGTGGCATCTTGGATCAACCACATAGTACAAATCCAAATGCAAACCCTATTAAGACAGTTTTGTGGTAATGAATTCTCACAGAGAGAATTTTCCTTTTTTCTGTGTAAAGCAAAAGCTAAACAATATACATCACACAAAAATTACTTATTCATTTATGTCACAAATATTTATTAAGTTCCTACTATAAGTGAGCTGCTGCTCAACACTAAAAGTAGGGTAGAGTATCTCTTGTGCAACATTGAATAGTGGGGACTCAGATGCAAAAAGATAAAATATAACAGAGAGAGACACACTGTGTTATGAGAGGAACCTACCCAAGTTTGGAAGGGTAAGGAACATATCCTGGAAGAAATGACCCCTGAGCTCATCCTAAACCTAAACAGTATTTAAGCAAATAAAAAATAAAGTAAAAAGTTACAGCAAATAAAGCAAAACAAACCCTCTGGGAAAACGGGCAGTATAAGCAGGCCCAGGCCCCAAAGTGAGAAATTATTGGGTGTATGCAAAGTTGCTGCACATAAAGTATGAGGCAGGGAATGATGGAAGATGAAGCTAAACAATGATTGTACCATGGCAGAGACCTCATCCAGTTGGAAACTGAGGGAGCCTTCTTTAAAAAGGTAGCATGGAAGCTTAATCAGGAAAAATTAGCAAGATTTGCATAGATGAAAATGAGAAAGAAGGAGGCAAGCCTAGAGTACCCTGGGAGTACACTGGAGAGAGTGCAGAACAGAGCACAGAGGTAAGCTGTGGCCAGCCAGGGCACAGAGAGCTTTGAATGATGGATGAGTCCCAGAGCAGAGCCTGAGATGTGTTCCCTCAGGTAGTGGCTGGAGGCCTGTGAAAATCAGAAGCTAATGAGGAAACTGCGGTTAGAAACACCCACCACCTCCAAGGGCTTGGAAGGCCCTGAAAAACACACCTGGCCATGGCATTCAGCTTGCTCTGAAAGACACAGCCAGGCTGGCCAAGGGACAGGAAACATCTGTGCCACTGTGACCTGCCTGAATCCGCTCTCTCCCTATCCTTCTTGGCACCACAAAAACTGGGAACAGAACAAAGGCTGAGGCAAGCCCCAGCCTGGGCCCCAGAGAAAAACAATAACAAGAGGGGGGCAGCCTGATTTTCTAGTGGGGAAAAGAGAGGTAGACGCTGTCAGATCTCATCAAGGAGAATACAATAAAAGACTCATTGTTACTGTTTCTTCCCCTTAGGAAATGAAGCTCCAACAGTAAATTGTGGTTAAAAGAACACTGACCTGGAAAGGAAGCCTGAGTTCTAGTCCAGATTCTGTCCTCAGCTTGCTGTGTAGTACATGAGGCCTGCTGTTTCACTCCGTGTGGGGAGGTGGTTCTCAACTATGTTCTGCGAATCCCCAAGGATCTCTAAGAAGCTCCAAACCCATTTTTAACTTAAGCAGCCCCCATTCCCAGTTTTAAATTTAGGGGTCTGCCTAAAGCTTTGCTTGAAATAAAAACTTTAACTTTAAAAATATAAAACCTACTGGACTTGAATTTCCAAAATACTTTCTAACTTTAGTAGTCTGTGACTCTGTGGTCTCAGGATGAGTTGCCATTAGGGTGGCCCCTCCCTTGAAGTCAGCTGGGGTGACAGTACAGGAAGGTCCAGGCAGAGCAAAGGTAGAGGTGGAAGCACACCTGAAAAGTGGCAGAAATCAGTCTCCAGTCAAGTATCTAGGCCTCATAGTATATCCCAAAGGCATTTTTGGCGTGGATAAATAATATCAGACAACCTGAAAGATGAAGGGAAAGTGGATAAGTCTGAAGTTTTGGCTGTTTTCCTGTAAATAAAACCATAACTAACAGATATTACCTCTATGTGCCACAGAATAGCACTGTTCAAAAAACTACTGCAGAGAAAAGAAAAAAAACCATGGATGTTGAGAGGAGAAAAAAAGAGCTGGCAAGATACCAAGAATAGCCTATTTATTTCTTTATTCAGTTATGAAAGTTTACTTAATTTTTTTTAGGGGCCAGAAACTGTTAGATTGCAGGGATCACTGAAATGAATAAACCCTATTCTTGTCCTCAAGGAGCACAAAATTTAGTAGAAGAGACACATACAGAAAGTAAGATGAGAAGCGCAGTACAAGAGAAAAAGAGGAAAGGGTTCACTCGGGATCCAGCTGATTTAAAATAGTAGCTATAAGAAAAGATGTATAATTTTTTTTGTACCTGACCCTTAGGCAGAAAAGAAGACCGCTTCATAGGGACTAAAAAGTAGGCAAAAAGGAACAAAAAAGTAGGCAAGACCATGAAAAGAAAATAATGAGAAAAAAATGATGAGGATAAGAATGAAGATTAAAACCCAGAACTAGAAAGGCAGAGAAAATGGAGACCATGGAAGGCTACATTTTCTTTTCTTTTCTTACTTTCTTTCTTTCTTTTCTCTTTTCCCTCATCCCAGCTGTTCTTTCCCCTTGAACCATTTCTATACCTTCCACAACAGCAGCCCTCAGCCTTGTGACTGCCCAGCACCATGGAGCAGCTAGGGTAAAGAAAGTGTGTTGGGAGGGAACACATGCCCTATTGTGAGGATTTGGTATGGAAAAAAATTACAAAAGATTTCATTAAGTTTGTTTTATACTGATCACATGTTCAAACAAGAGTACTCTGAACATAGTGTATTAGATAAAATATATTGTTAATTTTACTTGCTTCTCCATTTTAGACAGCTACTAGAAAATGTAAATTTGACATTTGCAGTTCATATATTTTTATTAGACATTGTGTTAAACTTTTGCCAACACCGATGAAGTGAGAATATATTCCCACATCTAATAAACTTAAGAAGAAATATAGACTCCTAAACTTGCTCACAGCCTTCCAAAGTACAATTGTGTGGGCCAACAGCTTCTCAGTCACTTGAGAGCCTCAGGGTATACAAGGTCTACAAAGAAAGAGAAAAGGAAAGACAGCTAGGCCAGTTAGTGTCCAAACAACCAATGCCCATTTGATCACAAGCATGGCACTGTCAGCAAGGGTTTTCATCCCTCCATTACTTCCTTCACCTGTAAAATGAGACTAGACCACTTGCCACTTATGTTTATATTCTAATCTGTGTTTTCCAAAGATTTTCCTCTGTCTCATTTGCCCTTGAGAGTTAGGTAAGCATTACTCCATCAGGGGGAGAGGACTGAATGAGTGAACTTAAGGTGACAGAAGTTCATCTGCTTATGAACATGCAATTGAGCCCTGGAGCCCAATTCCCTTACTCGTGAGACTCTTTTTTTTTTTTTA
>NW_004524809.1:772997-777642 GCF_000260255.1 Octodon degus
GGTCCCTGTGCTTTGCTAAGTTTGTTCTAAGTAGGTGCTTTAGACCACTGAGCCATCTCACCAGCCCCGAGACTCTTATCTCACACTGCCTCACACTACATACCACCACTCACTCACCTGAGCCTTTTTTATTCTTGCTTTTTATTTTGTTGTTGCTGTGTATAAGCCTCATCCTTAACCGGACTAAATTCTTTGAGTGTGCCATACATGGCATATCACCACCACATAAGGTTTTTCACACAATAGGGACTGAGAATAAAGACTGAATAGAGGGCCTAGAAAGGAAGGCTTGAGATGCCTATTTTCCTACTCACTCCAAATAGACCAACTCCCATCTGGGGAAGATGCCACTTGCTTCAGGCCTGGAATTCTCTCTCTCCCCAGAAAGATGAAGGACAGAAAACATATAAACCTAGAAGAGAGAATTTCATACTTGATAACTCACACTGCAACCTCAAGGCATAATTTTGAATAGGTTATATGAAAGACCCTGGCACTTCCCACTCTTGCAATCCAGGCTGCTCTTGGTTCCATTGCTGATGTTATTAGCGAAGGTGGGCTGGGAGTGTGGTATTCTTGGTAGTACAGGGCCTTTCTAAATAACAAGTGATAAGCTCTTCCATGGGTCAGCTCTGAGTGATATAAAATCAGGAGCAGGACAGTAATTTCTTTGAAGATTTCAAGATCAAATTTAAACAGGATAGGATATTTATTTTCATAAGGATACTTGGTAAAGTATCATTAGGAATTAAGTCTATTTCAACATTGTATTTAAAGTACCTACAAATAGCTCCACAGATTAAAGTGCCTTGAAGCAGGCACAGGGGTTGGGGGTTGGATGCCTGCCATGCTGGCCCTGCCCCTGAGGCGTGCTGAGACGGTCATTTAGACTGGGCAAGGTGGTGCATGCCTGTAATCCCAGCTCTTGGGAGGCTGTAAACAAGCAGATCACTGAGTCCAATCTAATTGTGAGACCCTGAACACCCTATAGGTCCTTCCCTAAAAATATATATTATAAAAAAAAGTACCTAGCAAAGCTGTCACTTGATAAATATACACTGAATAACTCAGTAGTCATTAGTAAAGAAATTGCCTTGCAGTTTTCTCTAGGAATAAAAACTGGACCTGGTGACTCAATATTTAAGTTTTGTGAATAAGGAGAAATAACAGTGACAGAAGATCCTAAGTGAGTCTTTTTACATATCCATGAAAGTGAGGGAAGGACCACTGGGTCGTAACCAACTGCACTGATTTTATGTAACTTCCACCAGGTAACATGGGCACTGCATTACCTTTGGTACCCTTTGAGGGTAAGTCCTAGATTCTAGAACTTACAACATTTATAATCAACAGCTCTAAAAAATGAAGAATGTTTTGAGGATATTTACTGTGGAGGAGGGGTGCTATAATTTAAAGCTGCTTTCCCTCTTCTCCATCCTCCATGCAAAATTTACTTTGGATCCCAAGATCCTGTAAGACTGAAAAAGGGCTGTGAAAATGGCAACAACAGAAGTAAAACCTTTCAGGTCCAGAAATTTGATTAAGGAGTTTTTATTTCCTTTCCCCAGGACTTCACCAACAGCCATAATTTTTGCTATCTGAGAGCTATGAGTTTATTAGTGACAGCTGTTGATTTATCTAGGCCACTTCCCCCACAAGAACAGCTATATAGCCCATGAATCAGCTAGTAGGCTCAGCCTACCTTTTCTAGGCTATCACTAACCCTCTGATCCTGATTTGATGACTCATTCAAGGTTCTAACTTTCTTGACTGAAAAAAATGAATTGTTAAAAGAACAGGCACATATATAAAGTGAAAGAACAATTTCAAGTCAATCAATTCTTTGTAAACTTTATTAAGACCTATGATATGCTGGGAGTTATGGTAGCAAGAGATGGGCACTGGCAATAAGCAAGCCCAGCCTCTGCTCTATGGAAGTCAACAACAACCCAATTCATCAATGTTGCACATGCTAGTAACGAAAATTATATTTTGGCAAGCAAGGTAGTATTTCCAAAACATAATCTCTCAAACGATATCAAATTAGAGAGGCAAAAATCAAAGATTTTCCCTTAGAACTCTATGGAAATTACATACCTATGTAAACTGGAATGCTGTGTCCTTTTCCCAGGACCTGGTTGCTTACAAAGAATCTTAGAGAAAGCTCCTGAGTCCTGAAGGTTTCATCTAATACATGCACAAAATTCATGTTAACAACCAAATTTCTTGGTGCTTTTTGTAGGTAAAACAGAAAAAGAGTCTAGAGATCTGCAGAATTAAACTATCCTTATTCAGTCACTGAAAACAGCATGTGGACTCTCTTGTCCCAAAAGCTAACTTTACTTCACAGCTAGGTTTAAAAACAGGCAGCTATGCATGCAGCAGGGTCCCCTTGCCTTCTGAAATTCCACCACACATTCTTTGGTCCTATGAGGGAGCACTATTAAGATTTTCTTTGATTCGGAGTTTTTGCAAGGGGAAGAATACAGGACACATTTTGTAATATTTTATAACAAATCACTCAAAGAATCAAATACAAAGAGTGTAGCAAATCTGTGCACACACTAAAGACCAAAGAATGCAGCTGAGGGCTTTCTGGATCCTAATATCCTGTATGAGTCCATCTAAGGACCTAGAGCCCATAACAACGCCTTTCACAAGTCCAGCTGGAGGTCTTGAGCCCACCACAAAGTCTTATGCAGGCCTGCTTCATGTATCTGCACTGGGAAAGCCCAAAGGTCAGCAGTGGAAGCTAAGAAATCTGTGCCATCAGGATGAAGGCTCTGTGCTAGCAGGCTGAGGGATGTGTACTGCAGCCAGGAAGCAATGTTCTGGGTAAGAACCAGAGCTCCCTTGAGAAGTACCACAGCCATCTTCAGTAACAGCGAGGTCCCAAGCTCCTCCGATGAGGAAAGCCGAGTTCCCATCAAGAAAGCCAGTGTGACAAGCTTCTTCAGGAGGCTGAACAGTGTACCATTGTACTGGGTGATACATTGTGTCAACTTGAGAAGGTCAGAAGTTTAATTAAGTGAATCAGCAGAGAACCAGGATTCTTAGTTTGTAAACATCCTCATGCTGTGCAGGAGAAAGGCATGGACATTGTGTGAGTTCTACACCTTCAGCCCCAGGAAGCTTATTAGGAGAGAGGGGGGCTAGATGTGGCAGCTGCTTTTCTTTGCTGTTTTCTGCTGCCATGAACTGTTGCTCTCTGCCATGTGCCACTCTGCCTGGGAGCCAGCAGAGTATAGATTGAAACCTCCACAAACTGTGAGCTAACTAAACCTTTCCTTCCTTAATTTTGGGTATTGCGTATTTTGTCCCAGCAACAAGTGAAAAATAATGGAGACAATCATCTTCCCCTCTGGAGCCAAAAAGCTATGCTCAAGATGAGGACCAGAGCTCCACAAAGTGTACCATAGCTATTCTCAGTGACAAGGAAGGTCTCAAGCTCCTCCAGTGACAAGAATATCCAACTTCAGGCTGGCAAGATAGCTCAGCAGACTAAGCACCTGCTCAGGTAAGCACAGGGGCCAGGCTTCGATCCCTGGCACCACATGCCCTGCCAGCCTCACCCCTAGGTGCACTGAGCCAGCGACCAAGTCTAGGCATGGTGGTGCATACCTGTAATCCCAGCGCTAGGGAGGCTGCAAACAGGAGGATCACTACAAGTCTGAGCTTCATAGTGAGGCCCTACACAAAATACAGAAAGAAAGAAAGAAAGAAAGAAAGAAAGAAAGAAAGAAAGAAAGAAAGAAAGAAAGAAAGAAAGAAAGAAAGATCCAACTTCATCAGGAAAACCAGCATGACAAGTTCCAGAGGACTAGCCCAAGAGAACCAGCAGCTTCTGCATACAGCTTCCTAACAGCCTCTCAATACCTTCCTCAGTTCTGCCTCTTATGCTGCTGTCAACAATCCCCAAGTGGACCTCCCACAACCAGCACCAGGCTAGTTCAATGGCCGCTAGTTAACAATCCACTACAGGATTAACTGAAATAATGTACCTCAGATTGCAGCTTGGAGCTCAGAGTTACCTTCTGCCATTTCTATCTTGCCTAGCATCTGCCTTTACCTCACATTATGCCACCTTATGAAACTGTGGAGGAGGTGGGTAGGAGAGGGTGCTCAAAGACAAACCAATAGGCTTCTGATTTGGTCTTCTTCCCTTTCCAACATTTATATTATGGAAAATGTCAAACAGCAAGCAAAGTTGAAAGTTGAAAGGATTTTACAGAGAACCTTCCACCTAAATTTTACCATTAATGGGCCAGTGAGATAGCTCAGTGGACTAAACGCCTGCTTTTGGCAAGCACAGGGATCAGGGGTTTGATCCCCAGTCCTACATGCCAGCGAACAAGTTCAAACATGGTGGCACACACCCATAATCCCAGCACTGGGGAGGCTGAAAATAGGAGGATCACTACAAGTCTGAGCTGCGTAGGGAGACCCTGCACCTATACATAAAATGAAAAAATAAATTTTACTGTTAATATTATAAAAACATACAATAATAACTCAAAATGGAACCAAGACTAAAGGGTAAAACTGTAAACTTTCAGAACAAAATCTAAGGACAAATCTTTATGACCTTGGCTTAGGTAACCATTTCTTAGATATAGACAAAATACAAATAACCAAGAAAGAATGA
>NW_004524809.1:777802-802438 GCF_000260255.1 Octodon degus
ATTCTAGTTCTTGGGAGGCTGTAAACAGATGGATCACTGCAAGTCCAATCTAATAGCAAGACCCTGAACACCCTGTAGACCCTTCTCTTAAAAAAAAAAAAAAAGAAAAAGAAAGAAAGTAAAAAGAGCCAGATATAGTGGTGCACACCAGTAATCCCAGCACTCAGAAGGCTGAAAAGGAGGATTATGAGTTTGAGGCCAGTCTAGAATGCATAGTGAGTTCTAGGCCAGCCTGGCCTACATTTTTGAGACCTTGTCTCAAAAAATAATAAAATGATAACAGAACTTAAAAGGCAATTTACAGAATGGGAGAAAATATTTACAAATAATATATCTGATAAAGGACTAGTAATCCAAATATAAAGAACACTTATAGCTCAATAGCAAAAAAAAAAAAAAAATTAAAAAATGGGAAAGACATGTAGATATTTCCCTAAAAATCTTATATAAATGGCCAATAAATGTATGAAAAGATGTTCAACATCATTAGCCAGTGGAAATCAAGACCACAATGAGATATCACTTTATATTTATACCCATTAGGTTGACTGTAAGAACAACAAAAAGATAGATAATAACAAGGGTGGTGAGCTTGTGGAAATAGAAACTGATGCATCACTCATGGGAATGTCACAGTGCAGCACTGTGGAAACAAGATGGCAGTGTCACATAAAGTTAAATACAGGCAGGACACAGTAATGCCTGTAATTCTGTGTACTTGAGAGGCTGAGGTAGGAGGATCACTTGAACCCATTAGTTTAAGGCTAGCATAGGAAATATAGCAAGACCCTGCCTCAAAAAGCTAAATGTAGAGTTACTATGTGACCCAACAAATCTACTCTTTGTTATATACCTCAAAGAAGTGAAAACAGGTATTCAAAGAAAAATGTGTATACAAATGTTAATGGCAGTAACATTTCTAATGATAAAAGGTGAATTTTCCAAATGTTCATTGACTGATATATGGATAAATAAAATGTGGTATATCTATATAATGAAATATTATTCAGCCATAAAAGGAATAAAGTACTGACTGATACACCACAATATGAATGAATCTTGAAACCATTATGTTAAGTGAAAGAAATCAGGCATGAAAGAGTACACCATGTGATTTCATACATATGACATATTCAGAATAACTAAATCTACTGAAACAGATGGCATATTAAAAGGTACCACAGTTGAGGGGAGAGAAATGAAGAACAAATGCTTATTAGGCACAGGGCTCCTTTTAGAGGGATAAAAATGTTTGGAATTAGTAGTGATGGCTGAATAACCCTATTAATATACCAAATACCACCAAATTTTACATTTTAAAATAGTTAAAATTCCTCCAGGGATTTTTATGTTGTGCAAACTGTACCTCAGTTTTAAAAATAGGGAGGGGTAGATAAGGCCTGTCTTCCTCAAGTATAATTCTTCCTCAAAGGTTGTTTTCCTTTTTTCTTTTTTAAAAATGGTTTTTTATATTTAGAAGTTATAAATATTACAGAGTAGAATTCAAGTTTTCTATTTAAAATTCAAATCATAAGGTTTTAAAATATTTCAAATTATGGCCAGCAGCTGTTAGGTTACAAATATACTCTCTTCTCCTTAGGAATAATGTATGATGATAGCAACACACAGAATTATGATGCTGATCTGGTCCACAGCCATTCCTAGAGTGAAGGACTGTCATTTTTAGAATGTAACAGAGAGATCTCGTCACTGGCTCTGAGCTTAGAACTTGCACAAAACCCTCCGTACAAAAATCTCTATCAATTAGAACAGACAGTAAATATCTGTTTAACTGTTCCTCTAGTCATTTAAGGCCCAAATTAAACCTTATCTATTTACAAAGACCAACCTGGTCATTATAACCAATAATTAGCACTCCTCTCTGGACTGGTGTAGAACTTATTATTTGTACTACAAGCATACACCATATACAAACTTAACCTCATTTTACTCCCCCACAACCCTGAGGAATGACCTCAGACCCTTCACACCAAGCTACATCCATAACCCCTTTTTATTTTTATTTTTGAGACAGGTTCTTACTAAATTGCTAAGTTGTCCAGGCTGATTTAACTCATAGACCTTTTTTTTTTTTTTTAAGTGCATTGTAAGATATCCATCAAGATGACTCAGACAGAATGTAATGAGTTTTGCTTAAAGGCAGAACAAATGGGTTCATTTTTTTCCTGGCATTCATTGGTAGTGTCTTGTGCCCCTGGCTGGACACTTTCTCCTATTCTAACTTTAGAGACGTTATCTACAAAAAATATAGTAATTAAAAAAGACTACAAGAGAAATTACAGTACACAAAAGAAAATTAAGTGCAGTATTTTGCCAACTGATGAATACTACACAAATGTGAGGGATTAGTGATTTTATTTCACTGGGTTAAGAGACTTGTGACTTCACTGTAGAATTTTTGAAAAAAAAAAAAGAATTTTTGAAAGCACAGCCCATATGTCTGTGCACTGCACCACTGTAAGGATAGATGCCTGCAAGTAATGAACTGCACTGAAACCAAATCAGAATAGTGTATGTCCTAGTCTGATATGAGACCTAAACAACGTCCATAAGGAAATAAGATGAATTCATTGAATCTAAGTATAAAGTTGCCAGAAATGCCCTCAAAACATATAGAATTGTTCCAAGAAATTTAAGAATGGGACTGAGAAGGCAGATGGCCTGCAGCACATTTCACTTAAACAGAGGTGCACCACTTTCAGACTCCCAAACCACAGGCTGGGCCTCTTTTTTGGACCTCAAGTATCTCTAGCAAACAAACTTCATTAAACACAGCCAAGGTTCTAGTGAGGGTGTACCAACAGTCCTCTGGGGTCTTATCCTTGGTTTCTTCTCAATGTCCTGAGTGATTTCTGAAAGTTTTCTTTCCTGAAACCTGCCTGAAATGACCAAGATTCCATTTCATTTTATAGAATAGTACCATGATTCCTTCACCCAGCTACTTAATACAAGGAGATCCCTTAGTACACTGGCCAAAGATCCTGATTCTTTGGCATTAAACAGCCATCTGTATCTTCAGAGATGAATGGTCAATGAAAGAAACTGAAAAACAAAAGAATTCCAGAGGGTTAGATATTAAAAGTCACCCCACTGACCAGGCCATTTTGGTAGGCTGGTAGAGGGGACAATAAAAGCAAAGTCAAAACTCTTGGATCAGAAGTCCCATTTAAGATAAAGAAGAGGAAGATCTAACAAGCAAGACCTGTTAATAATGAAGACCATTTCATCTAAGTCAGTAGCCACAAACCTATGGTATGCGTTCCACAGCTGGCTGTTACCATGAAAAGCTCTAGCAGGTTTACCATCATTGCTCTAAACCTTGCAATAGGACCACTTAGAAACTGCCAGTTCTGTAAAGACTCATGCAGGGTTGCTTAAGGGCCTGGAGGTAGGATGAAATGCTGCTGATAATAGCAATGAAAACTAATATTAGTTGAGTGTTCTACTGTTTCAAATACAAAGCTAAGTATGTCCATTAGGTAAACATTTATTCACTGCCATTTAGAAAAGGAAAAACAAGTTTCATTTTAAAAAACTCTGGCACCTCAACCAGTAAATAACAGGAGACAGGAGACAAACTTGGATCTGAATTTTTCTTAAGTCTATCTTTGTCTAACCGAAGGCCTCTTTCAAAGAATCTAAGCAGGCACAGCTCACTCTTCGTATCCTTAAGCTACTCAATTCAGGAGAATTTTTTCTATAGATGGTCTTATTCCCTTGCTACAGAGGCAAGAACTGGCACAGGAGGGTCTAAGAGGAGGCTGTGTTGGGAAGGAAACAGAACTATCATTTTTACTGAGCTTTGTACTCTAAAGCAAAAATTGTTTATTGGTTTTCTGATCCTACTCAATTAGCATAAACATTTCAAACAAAAGGAAAAAGTAAAAAATTTTCTCAATATCACTTACCAAATGAAAACTCTAAATAGTTTGAGAAATGTGATATAATATAATAAACAGCCAAAATTTGATAGATGTAATCATCAAAATCCTGAGGATGGGTAGTATTATCTTCGTTTTAGACACTAGATAACCAGCTTAGAGCAATTAACACCTTACCTGAGATGAAAGGCTCAGAATGCAGGCTTCCCACTGCCACGCTTCAGGAGCTGTGTCTTCTGCTCCTTGCTTCACGCCCTCCCAATCCCCAGAACCCCTCTCCTGTTCTTTTCCTGAGTCTAGACTATTTCAATTTCCATAAAATATTCCCTTAAATTACTTCTGATTATGTTACTTTCTGAGAAGAGAAAGCAAGTATGAAAAATCTTCACCATATAAAGGAGTAGATCTTCAGGGATGAAAATATAGTCAGTGGAGGTCCCACAAACCTGGCTTAGTTCTTAGGACCACATCTTTTTTTCTTTTTTAAATTTTTTAAAAAGAATACAATATAATATAGTACTAAAACAGAACAATTACAAGTGATACAGAATTTCACTTAGCAAAGTAGTATCAATTTCACAGTATTTGTTGTAATACATAGTGTTGTCTTCAACTAGTCGTTCATATTATCAGATATATACATGCAAAGTTGGAAGAAGAAGAAATATATAAGAAACTAAGAAGAGAAAAAGGTCAAAGAACTGAAAAAGGAGACAAAACAAATTAAGCACTAGCTGCTCCTTTCCATAGACCAGTATAAATCCACAGTACAGTTGTACAGATCATCCTGCTTACATACATAGATATATCTCTTTCCCTCCCTCACTACGTCCCTTGTCCTTTTCCTCAACTCAGTAATTCCTTCCTTTTCAATAGGTTATTTCCTTTTTCCCAGTATCTATTATACTTCAGATTCTATTTTCTCCTTCAGGTTCTTACACTAAGGAGACAATATGATGTTTGTACATGTGGGTCTGATTTATTTCACATACAAGTATGATCTCTAGATGCATCCATTCTTTTTTCTCTTTCTTTCTTTCTTTTCTTTTCTTTTTTATATTTAGGACAGGGTCTACAGGGTCTCATTGCATAGATCAGACTTGTAGTGATCCTCCTGTTTACAGCCTCGCAAGTGCTGGGATTATAGGCATACACCATCACACCCAATCTCAATGTGTCCCGGGGGCAGGGCCAGCACAGCAGGCCCCAGGATCGAACTGCTGGCCCCTGCATCTGCCTAAGCAGGTACTTTAATCCACTGAGCTATTTGGCCATTCCTCTTTTTTCCTTTTTAATTGGACATTAGGAATAAGAATTTGAGCTTTCTATATACAATCCCTACTTTCCTAACTTAATATCTCTTTCTTATAAGTAGATAGCTAGGAAAAGCTCTAAGAAAAATGGCCCTATGCTGATTATATTTTAAAACAACAACCAACCAAAAAGCCTGAATCACTAAATACTTTTAGGAAAAACACAAGCCATATTTGGAATGCCCAGACCCTGTAGAGGTAAAAGATAGCTGAGTGAGTTCACACTAGACTCTGATTACTTAATAACTGTCTTAATTCCTGTTAGGAAAGAAGGGACAAGAGACCTTATTTTAAAAGGAGACTGAAGCAGTCCTGCCTGAAGTTGGACTAGTGGTGCATACCTTTAATCTCAGCCCTGCTGAGGCAGGATTGTTTTAAGTCCGAGGGCAGCCTGAACCATATAGCAAGACCCTGTCTCCAAAAAAAGTCTGCATTTAAAAAGAATAGATTCAGTGGACTAAACACCTGCTTTGGCAAGCACAGGGACCAGGGTTCAATCCCTGGTCCTGCATGCTGTGCTGGCCCTGCCCTCGGGGCATACTGAGCCAGCAACCAATTCTGGGTGTGGTGGTGCATGCCTTCAATCCCAGCACTGGGGAGGCTGAAAACAGTAGGATCACTATGAGTCTGAGCTGCATAGTGAGACCCTGTACCAAATACATTAAATGAAAAAAGGAAAAAAAATGGAACTAGAGTTGGAAAGACTATTTTGTGATAGTCTTTAAACAAAAAAAAATCAGTACTTTTAAGTAAAAATTCTCAACCTACCTCATCTCCAAACTAAAACTCATTGTTAAAGGTATAGACATTTTCAGAGGAAAAAAAAAAAGACTTATGGTTCTTTGTAGTTTGCTTTTCTCAATTTTTTAAAGATCTGCATTATATGTAGTAAGAAAAGCACAAAAGAAAGAAACAAGATGCTTAATCTCATCCAAGTTCTGCCACTAATGCACAGTCAAGTTCTTGTTTCCCCACTTGTTGAAAAGCAGTTCAATCAGATAACTGATAACTAAAGCTATTTCTAATAAAAGCATGCCAATGTTCCCAAAGAGTTGTTCTGACCTTCTTAGATTAGGATAAGTCAACCTTTCCCAAAATGTGTTCTGTGATTTATTGCAGTGGTGAGGAACGCATGGCATGCACATCACAGATTGTTGTTTGCATCACTGAAGCTCTAAGGCTATCACTGATTTATTGGGTGTTCTGTGGTAACATTTTTAAATAATCTTTTAGAAATTTTGAGTTAAAACTTACCCTACATTGAAACATCAGCAATGATGAATAAATCATATTGCAGCCTCTTACATAGAAATCCAAATACAGTACCATATTCCAGAAGCTCCACATGAGTCATCACAAGTGAACTGACTCTTCTGGATGACCATTAGCAAATGAAACAAGAAGAGAATTACATTACTCAGCCTAACTGCAGTGATATCGTTATACCAGTGTGCTTTCTGACGGTGTATCTGCTAATCTGTTTTTCAGCAGATTGTCAATAAGGCCTCAGCAAATATCATTATATCTCAACACTACTACACATTACTCAAAATTGTAGGTTAATAAGCTACTTGAGCCGGAAGGAAAACATAAGCATTAGATAATCGCAGGATAATAGAATTTCAATTTGAATTATAAATCTGTTTTAGAAGCTACTGTTGGCATTTATCTGGATGCTAGGAGGAAACAGCTAATCTATGATCTCTGACTTGAAGCATTTTTTCCTTAACTGGAATGCTTTTATGGGATATATGGAATGAAATATATAAGACATATGGTTATATAATACTGTATGCTTGAATAGTTGATTAGTACATGGAATAGCAGCCCAAGGCAATAGAACACAAAAGCCTAGATAGTGCAGTTTGTCCTTCCCCCTATAGCACGCACCCTCCAAGAGCTGGTGGCAGGACAAAGATCCAAATTCAACTTTCATTTCCCTACTCCAGTGTTCCTTTTCTATACCAGAAAACATACCAAAGACATTTTGTGAATAAAAAATTTATAAAGTTTGACTTTAAAAGTTTTTAAAAACTAGAAGAGCCTATCTGTATTCTATCATAGAAATTGCATGTAGAATTATATATTATTTTTGAAAAATATATTATGCTATATAATAATCATAATAGCCACAGTGCTGAATTATATAATTCATTTTTAAAATTTATTTACCCAAATACTTACTAAAACTATACTATAAATTATATATGATGTCAGATACTATGGAATTACATGAATGCTTTTGTAACCCTCATAAATAACTCCTATAACACATTAATTTTCAGTCATTGAAAATGTAAATAGTACCAGTATTTACTAAGTAAAGTATTGGACCAGACATTAATGTTGCTTCAATACTGTAAGGACCTCAATGAAATAAAACAAAGTACAAATGTGGTAGCCAGAATTGTAAGATGGTTCCAGATTTTCCACCTTAATTCCAAGATTACTGAATATGGCTACTGTATGGCATTGCTGGCTTTTAACATAGGGAGAAAGTAGTAGCCCAGTCTAATCACACAAGCTCCTTAAAAGTAGTTTTCACCTGTTGGCAGCTGAAGATGAAGTCTGAGATCTAAAGCTCAGTGGGTTTGACACACTCTTGCTGAGCTGCAGATTAAGGAGGCACATGCCAAGAAATGCAGGCAGCCCTGGAGAAGTGGCATGTGCCACTTGCTGACAGCTAGCAAGGACTTAGGGATCTCAGATCTACAACTACAAGAAATGAATACTGCCATTAACAAGAGTGACCTCTGAAGCAGATTTTCCCCACACCTCCAGCTGACACTCTGACTTGAACTTTGTCACTCTAGCAGAAATCCACCCACTTTACTGTATCATACTACTGACTATAAAATTATAGTCTAGTAAGTAGGCGTCACTGTGTGGTAAAAGAAAACTACTACAACATGCCATTCCAGCCCCATCCCTGGGGTGTGCTGAGACTATGATTGAGACTGGGCACGGTGGCACATACCTGTAATCCTAGCACTTCAGAGGCTGAAAACAGGAGGATCACTATGAGTCCAATCTGTGTAGTGAGACCTGGTAGATCCTATACTAAATACATAAAAGAAAACTATTATAACAAACCATCTTCAGTGTTTGATTCATAAAGCTTAGTGTGTATTAGGTGGCAAGGTAGGTCTAGATTAATATGTAGCCTCTCCAAGCCAGCTATTAGAAAAATGTCCCTATAATACAAGAGAATGCGTATGTTTTCATGAAATATCAAGAAAGAATGATTTTTTGTAGCTAAAAGTCTTTGAGAACATCATGGATTATGTTATGGTTTGTGTTTAGATGTCCATCCCCTAAAAGCCTCATAAGGTCATAGACAGGGCTTTTCAGAAGTGGATGGATCTAGAGTGTGTGATGCTAGAATTGGTTCATGCTCAATGTTAGGCTCAGGGGCACTAGAATAAGGAGTGTTACCCTAAGTATTCTAGATAAGATAAAAGGGACAGAAAGATACTCTTAAGGTCATTTGTTTGCTTGCTTTTGCTATCTTCCGCTTGCCATGAACTGGTTCTCCTCTGCATCGTCCTAGAGCAATGGTGGTGAACTCACAGCAGGTGTGCTGCTGTGGACTGTTTGTATCATTGAAAGCTCTGTCATTATGTTTTTCTTTTAACATGTGAGGTGTTTTTTTTTTTTTTTTTTTTTTTTTTTTCTAAACTAAAACCTTCAAGCAGGCGCAAAGGCCAGGAGTTGATCCCCTGGCCTGCCATGCCTACCCTGCCCCCAGGCACACTAAGAGGACAATTGAAACTGGGCCTGGTGGTGTGCACCTATAATCCCAGCTCTTGGGAGGCTGTAAACAGGCAGATTACTATGAGTATGATCTAGTAGTGAGACCCTGAACATCCTGTAGACCCTTCCCTAAAACACACACACACACACACACACACACACAAAACCTAAAACCTCAATGTGAAGGCTTAATTGCCGTGTTGTCACTTTATGATAGAGAAGTGGGTTTGGGTTGAAGTTTAAACACTTGGTCACTGAAAGGTTCACCACCACTGCCCTAGAGCAGGGCTGTCTTCCTGTGCTAGGTTTTCTTTCCTTTGTTCTCCTGGGACTTACAAGACTAACACCCTTGGAAGTCATGGATATTTTCTTTTCTGTCTTTCCCCTATGTTCCACCATTCAAACATTTGTTAGATGCCCACCATATGTCAAACTTTATGCATAGATAAATCACTGCAGTGACTCGGAAGAGGTGGTGGCTGCTTCTGGCTTATGGGTATATATCCTGGAGCACCAAAAGTTACTTCACTAGGCTGTTTAGATATGCAAAGAGGTCTAAACTGAAGATCAATAATGCTAGAGGAAGGATTCTGCCTCAGAATTCCAAAACCTCTATTCCTCTTACTACAGTGACTGAATGCAAAGTCCTTGTCTAACACTGCAACCACTGCATGAGTTGGCATTCTCTTAATTTAGACTTGATGAACAGCTGACACCAGATTACTCATACAATTCAATTATGCTGTCAAAGATGCAAGCAGTTCCTTCTCAATTCATGGCAGGGTCTGCAAATGGAACAAAAGAATGAGTTTCAAAGGGATGATCAAGGCTTCAGAAACAGTGATTACATATATTGTACTCAGTGCTAGTAATGCTCAAAATCAAGAAAAAAAGATTTTAAAAGAAAATCAAGTTAATGTTTATCTTTATCACTCTCTCTTCTTTAAGTTTTATTATTTTGTTTTAAAAAATACTTTATAATCAAGTTTTGTAGTAACTTCTGAAATCAGGAAATGTAAATGCTCCAATTGCCTTGTTTCATTGTTTTGGCTATTTTGGGTTTTCCTGGATTTCTACGACTTTAAAATCAGCTTATAGTTTCTGCAATAAAACACTGCATGGATTTCATTGACTCTGTGATCAAATTTGAAAAGTAATGCCATCTTAACAGTGTCTCAGGCCATGAACATATTAAGACTATTCATTTAGATCTTTAATTGCTATCAATGTTTTGTAGTTTTCAGTGGATAAGTCTTATGCTTGTTTTGTTAAATTATTTATGTTGAGACTTTTTGATGCTATGATAAAATGGAACTGTTCTCTAAATTTTATTATATTATTCATTGCTAGTGTATAGAAATATGAGTTTTACCTTTTGTTATGATTTACATCTAGAAGTCCCCCCACCAAAACCTCATTCATTGTGAGGTGAAGGCTTCCAGAGTGTGTGACTGATTCATGGTCCAATGCTGGGATTATGGGTGAGAGTGCTACCCCTACGCATGGGGGAGGCAGCCTGCATACAATATAAGGAAAGGAAAGAGGCTTCCTTTCTCTTCCTCTCTGCTCCTCCCCCTTTTGCTTGTGTTGTTTTTGCTGCCATAAAATGTTGCCCTCTGCCATGCAACCAAGACACCTTTCCAACTGCATGTTAGTCAGATTTTTGTTACTAGCACAAAATACCTGAGATAATCAACTTGGAGAAAAGATTTGTTTTGGTTGATAGTTTCAAAGGCTTCAGTCTGTGTTATTTGGCTCTGCTACTTTGTGCCTGGGGCAGCAACAGCAAACAGAAACACTAAAATGAGGCAGATTTATTCAGCTCGACAGGCACTGATCAAGATCATTCCCGGGCTGGGAAGATAATTCAGTGGTCTAAGTATTTGTCTGGCAAGCACAAGGACCTGGGTTTGATCCCTGGTACCACATGTTATGCCGGCCCCTGAGGCTCTGGGTGTGCCATGGTGACCACTGAAACCAGGCATGGTGGCACCCACCTGTAATCCCAACACTGGGGAGGCTCAGACAGGAGGATCGCTACAAAGTCCAAGCTGTGTAGTGAGATCCTGTACCAAATAAATAAATGATTTTTTAAAAAAAGATATTCCTAGGGGCTGGGAAGATGGCTCAGTAGAATAAGCATTTCCCTGGCAAGTGCAAGGGCCTGAGTTCAATCCCTACTTCTGGAAAAAAAAAAAAAAAAAATCATTCCTAAAATACCTATTCTTTTTCTATTTACTACGTCATTTCTTTTCATTCTAAAGCCTTATTTGATTTGGATTTAGATTTCATTTTTATGCTTTATGGGGTAGGGCATGCTGGAGATTGAATGCACCGTCTTACTCATGCTAAGCAAGTATTCTACCATTGAGCTACACTCTTATCTTTTTATTTACTTTTTTTTTTTTTTTGCGGAACCAGGGATTGAACTCAGGCCCTTACGCTTGCCAGGGAAGCACTTATTCCACTGAGCCATCTCCCTGGCCCCTTTATTTACTTTTAAGGTGAACCTACGCACACACAGCTGTAAATTTCCCTCTAAGCACTGCTTTTACCACATTCAGTAGGTTTTTGGGGGCTGTACTGTTTATTTTCAGTAACCTCAAAATATTCTACTACCCCTTGTGATTTCTGCTTTGACTCATTATTTGTGTAAGAATATATTAATTTCAACATATTTGTGAATTTCTCCAATTTCCTTCTGTTATTGAATTCTAATTTCATTCCATTCCAGCTAGAGGACACATTTTGTATTATTTCAATCCTTTAAATTTTATTGACTTGCTTTAGAGTATCTTGAAGAATGTCCTACATGCACTTGAGAAGAATGGATATTCTGCTGTTGTTGAGTATTCCATAGATACATCGGGTCTAGTTAGGTTCTAGTTTTGTTCAAGTCCTATATTTTCTTGTTAATCTTCTAGATCAGGGATGTCCAACTCCCAGCTCAGGAGCCTAATGTGGCACTGGACAACTAGTAATTCAGCTGCACAAAATCGTCAACTTTTAACAATAGTATGTGATTTCTAGTGATACTTTCATGTCTCAATCGTGCTGTGCAGGGGCACAGATTTTGCAGGTGATAGTGGAAACTGTGGAGGGAAGGGAACAATGCAGTGTAACTCTGCCTCCTATGTCCATCATCCAGTCAGGTTACCTGTAGGTTGTGTGTATCAGACATTTCATGAGCTTATGCGACATGGTGAATCACACACAGTGATTACCAGAGACAGCACATCAATTTATCTAGATATGTGTTGGTGTCAGGTCTTTGTTTCACTGATTTTTTAAAAATAGCTTTTAGTATTTATTTCATTTCTTCCTGCTCTGGCTTTTATTTTTTACTTTCCTTTTACTGATTTTAGCTTTCATTTGTTCTTGTTTTTCTAGCTTCTTGAGATGCAGATGGGTTGTTTGAGGTCTCCCTGCTTTACTAATGTCAAGATACTGATTGCTAGCATCTTCCCTCTTAGTACTGCTTTTGTTGTTTCCTTCTTTATCCATTAATTATTCAAGACTAAGCTGTTTAATTTCCATGTGTTTGCACATTTCAAAAGGTTTTTGTGGGGGGTTAACAATTTACTGCATTGTGGTGAGAAAAAAAAAATACATGATTTGTTTTTTAAAAAATGTATGGAGGCTTACATCTGACCTATTATATGTTCCATCGTTTATTTTTAAAGGAAAATGTTGTTAGGTTAAACAATAATTACCAGCTTAGAGTCTTAAAATATTTTTCTGATCCCTTTTGTCTCTCCTTATAGAACTTTTTAACTGTAGAATTTCTGTGTGTGCATATATAGACAGATAGATATTATAGCTATATATATAGACATGTAACTATACATGTAACTATAAACAGCTATATATATACATATATATATTCTTTTTCTTGGTATTCTTTTGATATTCTACATTTGAGGAAATAGCCACATATTTTCCTTTAATTCCTTAAGTTACTTAGACAGAATTCCCTTTGGTTATTTGAACATAATTAAAACAGCAGATTAAAGACAGTGCATAAGGAGAAGCTGATGACTACAAATGGATTTTATAATTCAGTCCAGCAGCAGAACTCTTATAACAACAGAAAAACCATGTGCTTTCTTTTCAACTTTGAGAACATGCTACTTGGAATCAGATCAGGTGGAATATCCTTCTGGAGCTTTGGATTGGTTTTCAGGACACCTGGGTTTTCTTCTAAGCCATCCCCAGCTCTGCTATAAGATTCTCAGAAAGCCATCAAGAACTGGTCTGTCCATGTGAAAATGCCTAATTTCATCTTTATCTCATATGACCTCTCTCAAATTTATATTTTTTTACTTCTCTTCCAGCTGTATAGAGAAAAATTTATGGAAAGGAAAGACTAAAATTAGGAAGAGTAGATAGGAAAATATTTCAAGAGTCTGGGCGGAAACTGATGGCTACCTGGACTAGATTGAAATGGATGACTTCAGATAAACACTCAGGGCATAAGATTTGACTTAGTGTTTGGTTAGCTGTCACTAATAGGGAAAATAAATAAAAAGTGACTTCAAAATTCTAGCTTGATTGAATACCTGGAGGCACTATTCATTTAAGAAGGAAAAAATATTGGGGAGGAGACAGAACTGAAGAAGAAAAATTATATATATATATATATATATATATATATATATATTATACATATAAAATGAAAGCACAGATGTCAAGCAATTATTGAAATTCAAAGGATAGGTAATGGTAGAAATCAAAATTTGAAAGTCATAAGATCAAGATGGTATGAGATCTATGGCAAATGGTTGAGATCACCTACAGAAAAAAAAGACTTTACAGAGTGAGAGAAGAGATACAGACTCACCTCTGAGCCTAGAGGAGTCTCAAAATTTAGAGATCAGATAGAGGAAAATAACCAGGAAAGAGTACTATTATGGTTTATGTCTAGATGTGCCCCCAAAGCCTCATGCATCCTTAATTCTGGGTATCAGGCATTTTGCTTCAGTAATGAAAGAAAACTAACCAAGACAAGTACCTAATATATCCCACCTTTAAAAGAAAAGTTAAATCATAAGGTACATTTCACAGTGCCTAGTAAAGGGTATGAATTCAATCAATGCTATATCCCTTATACTCTCTCACTCCCTTCCTCTTTACTGCTTCTGGAGACAGTTCAGTAACATAGGAATTTAAGGAACAAACAGAGACTATTCTTCACCAAGCTGGGGTGTAGTGGTGTAGCCTGTCATTCCAGCACTCAGGAGGCTGAAGCAAGAAGAAAGTGAGCCTGGCTATATAGTGAATTGAAGGCCAGCTTGAACTACATAGTAAGACCCTGTCTCAAAAAAAGAAAAAGAAAAAATAAAGAAGTAAATATCCTATTTGAGGAGACAAAATGAACACATAGAAAACAATGAAACAGTCATATAAGTATTTAATTATAGGATAAACACTTCCTAGAATTTTAAAGGAGAAAAGGCAATCAAGGGATGGGTATGGAAAAGACACTTTGAAAAGGACCAGTTAGAGTATTAACAAAGAGCAACAGGACACTGAGATAAAAAGACACAAATGAGGAAAGGAAAACAACACGCTCAGAGTCCACGATGACAGCAACCCAATTTCAGCAAAACTTTTCAGGAAAAACTTTTTCTCATATTAAAGTATTTTGTTACTAAGGTTACATATTGCAGTTGAAGTTCCTGACAAAACAAAGGAAAACTTAAGCTCATTACTAAGACCAACTGTCCTTTAATGATGGCAGAGTGATCATTAAACTGTCTACCTTCCTTTCCAGGGGAGGAGACCAAGACACAGACTCTGACACACATGAGACAAAAATAACTCAGAAGTAAAATGTCCTTGGAATACCACACCCATCAAAGTGGATCTAATGACAATTACTTTTTCCTAGCTTTTATTCTCAGTTGCAGCCACTAACATTGTCAAACATCTTCATTTCTTCATCCAAAGTTTCTTTTGAAAAGCCTACACAGATCTCCAGTACTAAATAAGCTCACTGAGTCTGGAGATGAGATAAAAGTTTTATTCTCCAGAACTTGCTCAAAAATCATTAGCTTTTATGTCAAAGAAGTGTCATATATAGTTTGAACCATCAGTCAGTGGAGATGGCTGGACATCGTAAAATACTAGAGTTGGAAAGAAACTTAAATATTAATTTGATATATGTTACTAATAAGAACACAAAAGCCCAGAGGAAAGAAGTAATAATTTCAAAGTCAAATGGACCCTGTAAGAGACGAAAGTTCGTTAGAATCAATGGTAGAGTAGTTCCCTAGTATGAATGAGCTCTTGAATTCCACCCCAAGTACCAGAAAAAAAAAATAGACAGAGGCAACCAAGAGAGTAAAAAGATCACCTCAGAATGGGAAAAAAATTTTCCTCCCTACTCTTTGAAAGAGGATTAAGATTTAGAACATATAAAGAGCTCCAAAAAAATTAGATCATGCTCAAATAAAAGATCCACTCAAATATGGGCACCAGAAATTAATAGACTTCTAAGGATAAGAAATAGAAATGACCAATAAATACATTAAAAAGTACAATTTCACTCACCATTTGATAAGTGTAAATTAAAGTAACATTGGAATATCATCTTACCTAGAAATAATGGTCATCATCAAGAAATCAAATAATAACAAATGGTGATGATGTGGGGGAAAAGGAACTCTCTATACTGTTGTTGTGAATGTAATCTAGCATAATTAGTATGGAGATTCTTCAAAAAACTAAAACTAGAAATTTAATTGGACCCAGCTATTCCCCTTCTAGGTACCTTCCCAAAAGAGTTAAAGCCATCATATTACAGAGAAAAGGCAAGCCTATGTTATAGCAGCACAATTTATAACAACTAAACCTTGGAAACAGCTGATATGTTATGAATAGATGAATGGATAAAGAAAACATAATGTTTATTCACAATGGATTAATATTCTGCCATAAAAAGACAAACTTGAAGCACGCATAGATAAATAAATGCCCTTTTTTGTTTGTTTATTGTGTTTTGTTTTATTTTGTTTTTAGTACCAAGAATCAAACTCACAACCTTGCACTTTCCAGGCAGGCACTATGCCACTGAACTATATCCCCAGCCCCAGTGAATGCACCTTGAGACCATAATATTAAGGGAACTAAGTCAGATACATAAGTTTAAATTTTACATGGGTTCTCATATAAGAAACTTTAAGGTACATATAATAATGAGCAAAATAAAAGACAAATTAGAAGTAAGATCTTTTTCAAATTGATAGAGGAATAAGGGATAAAGGAACAGGAAGTGAGAGGAAGGAAAGAGAAAAAAATGAAAATAGAGCTTTTGCAAATGGGGAAGAGTTGAAAGGGACAGGGAGGGGCAAAAGGGGTAGAGAATGCAAAAAGAATTAAAGTATGCTAGGTGCACGAGCCTACTCCTCACTATAAACGTAATCATTACATGCTGCAAACACATACTAATAAAAAGGAATAAAACAAAATAAAAAAGAGAAAAAAGTACAGTGAGGCAAATTTGGCACTCTATAAAACAGTGAAATAGTCCAAGCATTGATTTTTGTTTGTTTTTGGTTTTTCCCATTATTTCCTCATAGGTAACCCTAACAGGTCCAAATTCCAAAAAAGCCTACAGAAGTCTCAAAGATAAAATTTTGGGGCACGGAGAACATAATTTATTTTTTAAAAAGTGAATGTTCTTTAGAACAATGACTAATGTATAGAAATTTGCTGTAACTGTTAGTGTGCCATCACCCTCATTAATACTTATTCTGAGGCTGGGGATACAGCTCAGCAGCCTAAGTGCCTGACTGATAAGCTCAAGGTCCAGAGTTCAATCCCCACTGGGAAAAAAAAAAAAAAAAATTTACAAAGTGCTTAATTCCTATTCTGTGCATTATTTTGTGAATTGGCTAAATTGTTCTAAACTCAAATTCCGAAGTTTTAAAGGGAAAATTTAATGTTCATTTTGCAATCAGCACACCTGGCTCCCAACTTTCAAGAAAAACTAGCAAGGAAACAGTTGTATGTAGGCTTCTGCCTTACATTTATTTTATATCACACCATCCATTCCAACAGATACCCTGCAGGGATGCTGAGTAAGAGAATAGAGAGGCTAGGCCACAGCTGCATTCCTGCCATTATTTATTTATTTATTTATTTATTCATTCATTAATTCATTTACCTAGAGGCAAGGTCTCACTATGTAGCCCAGGTTGACCTTGAACTCACAGTAATCCTCCTGCCTCAGCCTCCCGGGTACTGGAATTATAGGCATGCACCACCATGTCCAGCTCCCACTAAATCCTGAGGCTTAACTGTTCTCACAGAAGTAAACTGCTAGCATAAATAATATTCATAATCTCATTTACATATTTTAATTCCCCATATCAAGAACAGAACAAAAGCCCCAAGATAAATCAAAACATCCAGCTTCAAGTCCTAGCTCCTCTGCTATTTTTGGATGTGATCTGAAATAAATCACCTCCATATCTGGGTCTTACTTATAAAATAGGGAATCACTTGCTGCCAGGACTGTGTCACAGCACTGTAACCCAGCACCCAGGAGCCTGAGGAAGGAGCATCAAGAGTTTGAGTACAACCTGAGAAGCTAGTTATATCGCCAAGGCCTCATAACTTATAAACACAGCTCAAATTGCTTTGCTTTGGTGTATTTACTCCTAAGTGAGTCCCTTTCCTAATACTGGATGCTAATCTATCTCTCAAAAAGACTGACAGTCAGACTCTTACTTCATCTCCCAACCACTGATTAATCAAATGTGCCCAATAGCTCACAACAGTCTGGGAAGCACTAGCATTAAAAGTTATCAACCTGAGAACTGTCCAAATATTTCAGAAAGATTAGAGAAAAGTTGTATTCTCCTAGACCACGTTCCTTGAACGGAAGTAATGAGTCAAAAAGTACAGGTATAACCTAAGGTATAACTGAGGACGTTTCCTCCTCAGTGACAAAGCTGAGGTGTGGGTTCTCAAGAGGTGAGACCTGTGTCCTCAGAAGGAAGGAAGGTGGTTCTCCCCAGAGAGCTGTCAATGGAGCTTGAGCCTGGTCCCACTCGGTCTCTTATGCTTTCATCAAGCAACATGATCACTTGCTCCCACACAAGCAAATTCCTTTAGATACATACCCAGGAGAATTTCTGGAGCAGAGGATAATTCTATGTTTAGTTGTTTAGGAACCTCTGAACTACTTTTCAAAATGATTATTTTCCAAAGCGACTATACTAATTTATAACCATGTACTAGGTTTTGCTTTTTTTCCTTTGCTCACCAACACTTACCTTTCAAGTTTGACGACAGTCATTCTAACAGATATGGTGTGATAGGTCATGTAGTTGTTTTCTGTTTGATTTTGATGTGGAAATTGAATCCAGGGCCTTATGCATGCTCTAGCATAGAGATACACTCAGAGCTCATCATCATTGCTTTAGTTTGGATTTCCTTAATGATTAGACATGTTGAACATTTTTTCCATGTATCTATTGGCCTTCTTTTTTTTTTTTTTTTGGAACCAGGGATTGAACTCAGGCCCTTGCACTTGCCAGGGAAGTGCTTATTCCACTAAGCCACCTCCCTGGCCCGCTGGTCTTCTTTTTAAGATGTTTCTTTCTTTTTTCTTTTTCTTTTTTTCTTTTTTTTTTTTTTTTTTTTGCCAACTCAGCCTGCCCTGAGGGGTGAGGCTGGCACTGTATGTGGTGATGGGATCAAAACTTGGTCCCCTGAACCTGCCTAAGCCTGCCTAAGCAAGCGCTTTAGACTGCTGAGCTATCTCACTAGCCCTATTGGCCTTCTTTTGAGAAATGTCTGTTTAGACATTTGGCCCATTTTAAAAATTGTTTTATTGGTAGCTATGTGTAGAAGCCCACATCTATAACTCCAGCACTGTGGGAGGCTGAGCCAGAAAAACTTCAAATTCTAGCCCAGGCTGGGCAGCTTAGTAACTTTGAGCCTCTATCTCAAAATAAAAAATAAAAGGATCTGTGAATGTAGTTTAGGCACAGGTGCTGGGTTCACACCTCAGTACAAAAACAAAAACTGCCATTTGTTCTTATGCTTTTGAGTTGCATTCATTTTTATTAGCCCCCATCAGATGTCTGTCTTCCAAATGTTTTCTCCCAACTCATTAGTTCTCTTCACTTTGTTATTCCCTTTTCTGTGCAGAGCTTTTTAATTTGATGCAATCCCATTTGCTTACTTTTGCTTTTGTTGCCAGCCCTTATGGAGTGCTAGCCAAAGAATGATTGTTCAAACTAATGTCATGTAGGTTTCCCCATTTTCTTCAAGTGCTTGTATGGTTTCAGGTCTTACATTTAAATTTTTATTTGAGAGGAGTGGGCTTTGGACATGGTCTCACTCTGTAGTTCAGTCTAGTCTTGAACTAGCCCAGGCTGGCATCAAACTTCCAACAATCTTCCTGCCTCAGCCTCCCAAGTACTGAGGTTATAGGTATGCATCACTACATCAGGCTACACTTAAGTCTTCAAACCACTCAGAATTAATTTTTTTGTATGTGGTATAAGACAAAGGTCCAATTTCATTCTTCACATATGTATGTGCAGTTTTCCTAAAACTATTGAAGAAGCTGGTCTTTCCCCATTGTGTATTCTCAACCTCTCTGCTGAAAGTCTATTGACAATAAGTATATAGTTTTATTTTGGGCTTTGTATCCTGGTTCCATTGGCCCATGTATCTGGTTTCATGCCAGTATCATGCTATTTTCACTACAAAATCTTTAGAACAAAAATTAAGATTAAGCAATATTCAGAAAATTAAATGTTTCAAAACAATTGAACTAAGAAAAAGTTTTCATGATAGCAAAGAAGTACTAGAGTAAAATCTTTATAATCTATTTTAAAGTGAGGGAGGGTGATGCCATTTTATTCTTTTTTTTTTTTTTCAAGACTACCTTTGGTATTAGGAGTCCTTTGTGGTTCCATATGTATTTTATGATTTTTTCTATTTTTGTGGAAAATGGCATTGAAATTTTGATAGGGATTAATTACACTGAATCTACAGAATGTTGAGCAGTATAAACATTCAACAATATTAATTATTCCAGTACTAAATCACAACATATACCCATTTATTTGTAATATTTTGAATTTCACACATTTTTATAGTTTTCTATATGTAAGTCTTTTACTTCATTAAATTCAAACCTAAGTACTTTGGTTTTCCTGTTAATATATATGGAGTTTTCTTAATTTCTTTTTTTGATAGTTTATTGTTAGTGTGTAAAAATTACTGGTTTTTGTATGTTGATTTCCTATCAAAGATTTGCTGAATTAATTTATCAGCTCTAACAGGTTTTGGTAGTCTTTAGAGTTTTTTTTATGTTCACACTATAGACAATTTTACTTCTTCCTTTCCTACTTAGATATTTTTTTAACTTCTTTCTCTTGCCTCATTGCTCTCAATAGGACTTCCAGTACTATGTTGACGAGAAGTAGTAACTGTGGACATCCTCCTCTTCCTCTTCCTCTTCCTCTTCCTCTTCCTCTTCCTCTTCCTCTTCTTCTTCTCTTGTTCCTGATCTTAGGGGAAAAGATTTCAATTTTTCAACATTAGATACAAGGTTAGTAGTGGGCTTGCCATATATTGTCTTTATTGTGTTGAGATACATTTCTTTTTTTTTTTTTTTTTTTTTTTTTTTTTTCGGAACCAGGGATTGAACTCAGGCCCTTGTGCTTGCCAGGGAAGTGATTATTCCACTGAGCCATCTCCCTGGCCCCAAGATACATTTCTTCTATACCAAACTTGTTAGTTTTTTATTTTTATTTATTTATTTTTTTTTGAGGAACCAGGGATTGAACTCAGGCCCTTGCACTTGCCAGGGGAGCGCTTATTCCAGTGAGCCATCTCCCCAGCCCCATGTTAGTTTTTTAAATCATAAAATAATACTAGATTTAATCAACTGCTTTTCCCTCATCTCTGGAGATGATCATGTAGTTGTCCTCTCTTTTGTTAATATGGTGCATCATGACATTTTTGATTTACATATACTGAAACATCCTTCTACCCCAGGATAAATCCTACTCACACATGTTAATGATCTTTTGAATACAGTGTTGAATCTGGTTTCCTAGAATTCTGTTGAGAATTTTTGCATGTATGTTGATAAGGGATATTGTCTTGTAGTGTCTTTGTCTAACTTTACTATCTGCAGAGTGCTGACCTTATAAAATGAGTTTAGAGTATTCATTTCTCTTGAATTTTTGAAAGGTTTTCTAGAAGGATTGGTATTATTTTTCTTTAATGTCATCAGCAGTGATACCATGAGGTGGTTGTGTTCAATTTTCTTAATGGAAGATTTTCTATTATTGATTCAATCTTCTTACTATTGGTTTATTCAAATTTTCTTTGTTTTGGTTTTGTACCAGGAATAAAACTCAGAACCTTGTGATTGCCAGGCAGGCACTGTACTACTGAGCTATGTCACTGGCAGTTCACATTTTCTTTCTTTTTTTTTTTTTATTAATTTTATTGAGAAACAAAGAACAATGAGACAGTTTCAAAACAAGTTAGTAGGACAGTTACAATAATTAACACATTGCATATTATTGTCTTCCTAGTGGTTATTCATAGTACAAGATGCAGATATGATATCCTGTCCTAACACTATTAGTACAAATCTTTCTTCTCATAACATTTTCTATTACTGATTCAGTTTTGGTGGTTTTGTGTGTTTCTAGGAATGGACCCTTCTTCTGGGTTACCAATTTATTGGTATATCATTGTTCACCATAGCCTCTTGGGCTTCTCTGCACTTCTGTGGATCAGCTGTAACATCTCTTTCAATTCTGATTTTGTTTGTTTGTGTCTTCTCTCTTTTTTCTGTTATTCTAGTTGAAGGTTGGTTAATTTTACTACTACCTATTTTTAATTTGTTTTTTACTATTTTTCTAGTCTCTATTTTATTTATATTTGTTCCAATATTTTATTATTTCTTTTCTTCTTCTAAGTTTGGTCTTATTTTTTTTTCCTTTTTTCTAGTTCCTTGATGTATAACATTAGGTTATTTCTTCCATTTTTTAATATAGACATTTATTGTTATAAATTTCCCTCCCAGGACTGCTTTTGCTGTATTCTGTAAGTTGTGGTATGTTGTGCTACCATTTCCATTTGTCTCAAGATATTTAATTTCTTCTTTGATCCACTGGTTGCCCAGGAGTGTGTTATTTAATTTCCATATCTTTGTGAATTTTCTAAGATTCTTCCTGCTATTTCAAGTTCTGTGGTCAGAAAAAACAGCTGCTATTTCAATCCTCTTAAATGTTTTGACTTTATTAGCCTAACATATGATCTATCTTGGAGAATGTTCCATGTGAACTTCAGAGAAATCTTTTGGTGTTTGATATATATGTGTGTTCTATGTATGTCTTTTAGGTCCAACTAGTCTAAAGTACAATTTAAGTCCAACATTTTTCTATTGATTTTCTGTCTAGAAGATCCATCCATTGTTGAAAGTACAGTACTGAAATCCCATTACTATATATTGCAGTTTCTCCCTTCAGATCTTTTAATATTTTCATTGTATTTATGTGCTCTGATGCTGACATATGTATTTGTTATATCTTCTTGATGAACTGACTTCTTTATAATTAATGATGACTTTTTTCTCATTTTAAAATTTTTGACTTGAATTCTATTTTGTCTGATGTAAGTATAATTACTTCTGTTCTTCTGGCTTTTATTTGTACTCCAATAGTTTTTCATTCCTTAGAATTCAGTCTATATGTGTCCTTAAAGGTAAAATGAATCTCTTGTAGGTAACATTTTGTTAAGTCCTATTTTTAAATCTATTTAGTTCCTAGATGTATTCTGATTGGAGAATTTAATCCATTTATCTTCTAAGTAATTATGCACTGCCAATTTAATTGTTTACTAGTCAAGATTAGCCCCTTTGTTCTCCTTTTTTGACATCCTCCTTGGTGATATGATGATATTCTGTGGTAAGTCTGAATCTTTTCTTTTAATCTTTTGCTTTTCTGCTAGAACTTGATTTATGATTACTATGAGGTATGCAGACCTTTATAACACTTTTATAAACAACCTTTTAACAGGGTATTTTGCGCTGACAACTGATTTTGATGAACACAAACTCTGCACTTCTACTTTCCTCTTCCCTTTTATGGCCTTACTGTCACATTTTACTTTTTACATTTTAAATTCTTTAACAAATTATTATAGCTATAGTTATTTTTATCTTTTAATCTTCATACCTCAGATAAAATTTATTTTCCCATCATGGTGGCACATGCCTGTAATCCCAGCACTTGGGAGGCTGAAAACAGGAGAATCACTACGAGTCTGATCTGTGGAGTGAGACCCTGTAGACCCTGTACTAAATATATATTTTTTAAAAACCCTCAAGTATTCTGACCTCTAACCCAGTTCTACTCTCCTGTGCAATACAAGACTAACATATTAAAAACAAAAATCTATAAAACAGCATATGTCAGTGGACTATGGAAGAAGCCCCATAGTCAGATCATAGCAATAGATACGTCTCCTCTAAAACTTCTCACACATTTTTTATCCAACTTATTTTTAAAGACCTTTTAGTAATAATGCTATTTCTGTATTTCAGCTTTAAACAGAACTTCAAAAAGGTCTTCCTACTACCATACTTTGCACAAAAGGGTTAACACAATAGGCATGAAACATCTATCCTTAGAAAGGCATGCCTGCCAGGCTGGTGTGGCTGACATCTGGGAATGTATATTTCAGGGAGGTCAAAGATCATTCCCTAAACCTGTAAACAGTGGCTGACTGTGCCCAGATTATTTATACAAACAGTTTAGCATGTGGTACATGCTAAACTAGTGCTCTTCTTCTGGGGGCCTGCAATTTGGTGTGTGTGGGCAGAAGGTGCCCATATGATCAGCCTGTAGGAAAACAGTGGGGTATTGAGATTCCCCTGAGCTTCCTGGGCAGATAGCATCTCTAGCTTGTCACAACTGCTGGGGAAAGTAAGTACATTCTGCATGATTGCTCCAAAATGAGTCCTCCAGGACTTTTTGAAGCTTGTGATTGGTCTCCTCTAGATTTTGCTCCATCTACCTTTTACTTGTTCATGTACTTTGTATCCTCTCATGACAATAAATTTGGATAGCTGTATGACTGACTATATGTTAGGTCCTGGGTGTCATTTTTCTGAGACATCAGACCTGGGGATAGCCTTTAAGTTCTGATGATAAGCCAAATTCTATCTTCCTTAGTTTTGGCCATGGCTCCTTCAATGCTATGTCTTACAACAAATGCTAGTAAAGCTCATCATAAAAAATAAATATGAGAGCTAAGCCCTGAAGAAAGAATGGCAAATATACAAGTAGGAGAAGAGACACAAACTCTAGATATTCAGGTATTCAGTTTCAAAACAGAAAAAAGGTGAGGACTGATGGGGGAGGGAATATATGTGGCTGGAAGAGGATGGATCAGATGGCTACTGTGAAAAATACTTCTAATTATCTAATTTTCAAGATTGGGTGAAAATCATCAGTTCAATTACAGAAGCTTCTTCAGCCCAAAAATGTATAGAACATATTTTGTAAATCTATTACAAAGGACTGATTGCTATCTGAATTACTTTCTCAAGTACTTTTAGAACATTTGCTATTTGTATTAGTGACAACCACAAAAAAAAAAAAAAAAAAAAAAAAAAAAAA